>NC_030810.1:102026379-102326908 GCF_001704415.2 Capra hircus | reverse complement strand
TCCTTCCCTGTTCCCCACATGAAAGGTCAGGGCTGATCCAGGCTGTCCCTTTGATTCTCAAAGACCAGGTATAGCTACAGTTGTAAGCCAGTCAGGACATAGGCTCTGAGGTCCCACTTCTCAATGTAACTGTCATTCCTTAGGAAACAGGAGATTAAAACAATTGAAAACTTAGAAATAAAGCAAAAACAGATTTTTGAGCAGTCTTTCAAATTTATACTGCATGCTAATAACTAAGCTTGTCTAAAGTTTTTTTTTTTTTAATTAATGTATTTGAAGGAGGGCATTATTTTGTGTACTCCCATCTCATTAAGAATATTCCACACATTGCTGTGATCCACAAAGTCAAAGACTTCAGTGTAGTCAAAGCAGAAGTAGACGTTTTTCTGGAATTCCTTTGCTTTCTCCATGATCCAACAAATGTTGGCAATTTGATCTCTAGTTGTCCTGCCTTCTCTAAACACAGCTTGTACATCTGGAAGTTATTGGTTCATGTACTGCTAAAGCCTAGCCTGAAGGATTTTGAACACAACCTTGCTAGCATGCGAAATGAGTGCAACTGTATGGTAGTTTAGACATTCTTTGGCATTGCCCTTCTTTGGGATTGGAATAAAAACTAACCGTTTCCAGTCCTGTGGCCACTGCTGAGTCTTCCAAATTTGCTGACATATTGAGTGCAGCACTTTCACAGCATCATCTTTAAGGATTTTAAATAGCTCAGCTGGAATTCTGTCACCTCCACTAGATTTATTGGTAGTAAAGCTTCCTAAAGGCCCACTTGACTTCACACTCCAGGATGTCTGGCTCTAAGTGGGTGACCACACCATTGTGGTTATCCAGGTCATTAAGACATTTTTTGCATAGTTCTTCTGTGCATTTTTTGCCACCTTTTCTTAATCTCTTCTGCTTCTTCTAGGTCCTTACCTGTGTGGATCTCAACAAACTGTGGAAAACGCTTAAAGAGATGGGAGTACCATTTCACCTTACCTGTCTTTTGAGAAACTTGTATGCAGGTTAAGAAGCAACAGCTAGAACAGGACATGAAACAACAGACTGGTTCAAAATTGGAAAAAGAATTTATCAAGGCTGTATATTGTCACCTTACTTTATTTAACTTCTATGCAGAATACATCATGCAAAATGCCAGACTGGATGAATCACAAGCTGTGATCAAGATTGCAGGGAGAAATATCAACAAGCTCAGATATGCAGATGACACCACCTTAATGGCAGAAAGTGAAAGAGGAACTAAAGAGCCTCTTGATGAGGGTAAAAGAGTAGAGTGAAAAATCTGGATTTAAACTCAACATGAAAAAAATTAAGATCATGGCATCTGGTTCCATTATTCCATGGCAAATAGAAGAGGGGAAAGTAGAAGCAATGACAGATTTTATTTTCTTGGGCTGAAAAATCACTGGAGAATATGACTGCAGCCATGAAATTAAAAGATGTCTGTTCCTTGGAAGGAAAGCTATGACAAACATAGACAGGGTATTAAAAATCAGAGACATCACTTTGCCAACAAAGATATGAACAGTCAAAGCTATGGTTTTTCCGGTAGTCATATACAGATGTGGGAGTTGGACCATAAAGAGGCAGAGGGCCAAAGAATTTATGCTTTCAAATTGTGGTGCTAGAGAAGACTCTTGAGAGTCCCTTGGACTGCAAGGAGACAAACCAGTAAATCCTAAAGGAAATCAACCCTTAATATTCATTGGAAAGACTGATGATGATGCTGAAGCTCCAATACTTTGGCCATCTGATGTGAAGAGTGTACTCATTAGAAAAGACCCTGATGCTGGGAAAGATTGAAGGCAAAAAGAGGAGTGGCTGAGGATAAGATGCTTCGATAGGAACACTGACACAATGGACATGAATTTGACCAAAACTCTGGGAGGTAGTAGAGGACTGAGGAGCCTGGCATGCTGCAGTCCATGGGGCTGCAAAAAGCTTGACAAGACTTAGCAAGTGAACAACAACTACAAATCATTTTACATAGCCTATTTATTATTTATTAGATGTAACAGTTAGTACATCATGAGAAACGCTGGGCTGGAAGAAACACAAGCTGGAATCAAGATTGCTGGGAGAAATATCAATAACCTCAGATATGCAGATAATACCACCCTTATGGCAGAAAGTGAAGAAGAACTTGATGAAAGTGAAAGAGGAGAGTGAAAAAGTTGGCTTAAAGCTCGACATTCAGAAAATGAAGATCATGGCAACTGATCCCATATCTTCATGGGAAATAGATGAGGAAACAGTGGAAACAGTGTCAGACTTTATTTTTGGGGGCTCCAAAATCACTGAAGAAGGTGACTGCAGCCATGAAATTAAAAGACGCTTACTCCTTGAAAGAAAAGTTATGACCAACCTAGATAAAGCAGAGACATTACTTTGCCGACTAAGGTCCATCTGGTCAAGGCTATGGTTTTTCCTGTAGTCATGTATGGGTGTGAGAGTTGGACTGTGAAGAAGGCTGAGCACCAAAGAATTGATGCTTTTGAACTGTGGTGTTGGAGAAGACTCTTGAGAGTCCCTTGGACTGCAACAAGATCCCACCAGTCCATTCTGAAGGAGATCAGCCCTGGGATTTCTTTGGAAGGAATGATGCTAAAGCTGAAACTCCAGTACTTTGGCCACCCCATGTGAAGAGTTGACTCATTGGAAAAGACTCTGATGCTGGGAGGGATTGGGGGCAGGAGGAGAAGGGGACGACAGAGGATGAGATGGCTGGATGGCATCACTGACTCGATGGACATAAGTCTGAGTGAACTCCGGGAGTTGGTAATGAACAGGGAGGCCTGGCATGCTGCGATTCATGGAGTCACAAAGAGTCGGACAAGACCGAGGGACTGAACTGAACTGAACAGTTAGTTACTTTATTAGTTAGATTTATCAGATTATTAACCTAACTTTAACTCTGCAAAGTTAAATTGAATTCATAAATGATTTCTAAGTTGCAAGACCTTGTGCACACCAGGACCCAGGAGAAAGGAGCAGTGACCCCACAAGAGACTGATCCAGACTCGCCCGTGAGGGTCTAGGAGTCTCCAGTGGAGGTGTGGGTCAGCCGTGGCCCACTGCAGGGTTGGGGATATTGAGTGTAGCAGGGTGAGCATGGGACCTTTTGAAGGAGGAGGTTGCCATTATCTTCAGTACCTCCACCATAGTTTGGCTTCAGACCAAATAACAGGGAGGGAACACAGCTGTGCCCATCAAGAGAAAATTATATTAAAGATTTATTGAGCATGGCCTCACCCATCAGAACAAGATCCAGTTTCCCCCTCAGTCAGTCTCTCCCATCAGGAACCTTCCATAAGACTCTTATCCTTCTCCATCAGAGGGCAGATAGAATGAAAACCACAATCACAGAAAACTAACCAATCTGATCACATGGACCACAGCCTTGTTTAACTCAGTGAAACTATGAGCCATGCTATGTAAGGCCACCCAAGATGGACGGGTCATGGTGGAGAGTTCTGACAAAACATGGTCCACTGGAGAAGGTAATGGCAAACCACTTCAGTATTCATGCCTTGAGAACCCCATGAACAGTATGAAAAGGCAAAAAGATGGGACACTGAAAGATGAACTCCCCAGGTCGGTAGGTGCTCAATATGTTACTGGAGATGTTACTCAATATGTTAGTGGAGAAATAACTGCAGAAAGGATGAGGAGACAGAGCCAAAGCAAAAACAACACCCAGTTGTGGATGTGACAGGTGATGGAAGTAAAGTCCGATGCTGTAAAGAGCAATATTGCATAGGAACCTGGAATGTTAGGTCCATGAATCAAGGCAAATTGGAAGTTGTCCTACAGTAGATGACAAGAGTGAAAATCAACATTTTAGGAATCAGCAAACTAAAATTGATTGGAATGGGTGAATTTAACTCAGATGACCATTATATCTATTACTGTGGGCAAGAATCCCTTAGAAGAAATGGATTAGCCATCATAGTCAACAAAAGAGTACAAAATGCAGTACTTGGATACAATCTCAAAAATGACAGAATGATCTCTGTTCATTTCCGAGGCAAACCATTCAATATCACGGTAATCTAAGTCTATGCCCCGACCAGTAATGCTGAAGAAGCTGAAGCTGAATGGTTCTATGAAGACCTACAAGACCTTCTAGATCTAACACCCTCAAAAGATGTCCTTTTCATTATAGCGGACTGGAATGCAAAAGTAGGAAGTCAAGAAATACCTGAAGTAACAGGCAATTTTCATCTTGGAGTACAGAATGAAGCAGAGCAAAAGCTAATAGAGTTCTGCCAAGAGAACGCACTGGTCATAGCAAGCACCCTCTTCCAACAACACAAGAGAAGACTCTGCAAATGGATTCACCAGATGGTAAATACCTAAATAAGATTGATTACATTCTTTGCAGCCAAAGATGGAGAAGCTCTATAGAGTCAGCAAAAATAAGACCAGGAGCTGACTGTGGCTCAGACCATGAACTCGTTATTGCCAAATTCAGACTTAAATTGGAGAAAGTAGGGAAAACCTCTAGACCATACAGGTGTAACATAAATCAAATCCCTTACAATTATACAATGGAAGTGACAAATAGAGTCAAGGGATTAGATCTGATAGAGTGTCTGAAGAACTATGGACAGAGGTTCTTGACATTGCATAGGAGACAGTGATCAAGACCATCCACAAGAAAAAGAAATGCAAAAAGGCAAAATGGTTGTCTGAGGAGGCCTTACAAATAGCTGAGACAAGAAGAGAAGTAAAAGGCAAAGGAGAAAGGGAAAGATATAAGCATCTGAATGCAGAGTTCCAAAGAATAGCAAGGAGACATAAGAAAGCCTTCCTCAGTGATCAATGCAAGGAAATAGAGGAAAACAACAGAATGGGAAAGACTAGAAGTCTCTTCAAGAAAATTAGAGACACCAAGGTAACATTTCATGCAAAGATGGTCACAATGAAGGATAGAAATGGTATGGACCTAACAGAAGCAGAAGATATTAAGAAGAGGTGGCAAGAATACACAGAAAAACTGTACAAAAAAGATCTTCATGACCAAGATAATCACAATGGTGTGATCACTCATCTAGAGCCAGATATCCTGGAACCTGAAGTCAGGTGGGCTTTAGGAAGCACCACTATGAACAAAGCTAGTGGAGGTGATGGAATTCCAGCTGAACTATTTCAAATCCTAAAAGATGATGCTGTGAAAGTGGTTCACTCAATATGCCAGCAAATTTGGAAAACTCAACAGTGGCCACAGGACTGGAAAAAGTCAGTTTTCATTCCAATCCCAAAGAAAGGCATTGCCAGAGAATGCTCAAACTACTGCACAATCTCACATGCTAGCAAAGCAATGCTCAAAATCCTCCAAATGAGGCTTCAGTGGTATGTGAACCATGAACTTCCAGATGTTCAAGCTGGATTTAGAAAAGGCAGATATCAAATTGCCAACATCCGTTGGATCATTGAAACAGAGAGAGAATTACAGAAGAACATCTACTATTGCTTTATTGACTACGCCAAAGCCTTTGACCGTGTGGATCACAAT
Organism: Capra hircus; assembly: GCF_001704415.2. Lineage (NCBI taxonomy): Eukaryota > Metazoa > Chordata > Mammalia > Artiodactyla > Bovidae > Capra > Capra hircus. Next base: position 102,321,381 of record NC_030810.1, on the reverse strand, counting down.
AAACTGTGGAAAATTCTTAAAGAGATGGGAATACCAGACCACCTGACCTGCCTCCTGAGTAATCCATATACAGGTCAAGAAGCAACAGTTAGAACTGGGCATGGAACAACAGACTGGTTCCGAAAGGAGTACATCAAGGCTGTATATTGTCACCCTGCTTATTTAACTTACATACAGAGTACATCATGAGAAACGCTGGACTGGATGAAGCACAAGCTGGAATCAGCATTGCCAGGAGAAATATCAATAACCTCTGATATGCAGATGACACCACCCTTAAGGCAAAAAGTGAAGGAGCTAAAAACATCTTGATGAAAGTGAAAGAGGAGAGCGAAAAAGTTGGCTTAAAGCTCAACATTCAGAAAACTAAGATCATGGCATCTGGTCCCATCACTTCATGGCAAATAGATGGGAAAACAATGGAAAGAGTGGCAGACTTTATTTGGGGGGCTCCATAATTATTGCAGATGGTGACTGCAGCCATGAAATTAAAAGATGCTTGCTCCTTGGAAGAAGTGTTATGACTAACCTAGACAGCATATTAAAAAGCAGAAACATTTTAATTAGGTCGATTTGTTTATTTTTGCTTTTATTTCCAATAATGTGGGAGATGGGTCATAGAGGATCTTCCTGTGATTTATGTCGGAAAGTGTTTTGCCTATGCTCTCCTCTAGGAGTTTTATAGTTTCTGGTCTTACATTTAGATCTTTAATCCATTTTGAGTTTCCTTTTGTGTATGGTTTTAGAAAGTGTTCTAGTTTCATTCTTTTACAAGTGGTTGACCAGTTTCCCCCGAACCACTTGTTAAAGAGATTGTCTTTTCTCCATTGTATATTCTTGCCTCCTTTGTCAAACATAAGGTATCCATAGGTGTGTGGATTCTGCACAACAAAGGAAACTATAAGCAAGGTGAAAAGACAGCCTTCGGAATGGGAGAAAATAATAGCAAATGAAGCAACTGACAAACAACTAATCTCAAAGATATACAAGCAATTGCTGCAGCTCAATTCCAGAAAAATAAATGACCCAATCAAAAAATGGGCCAAAGAACTAAATAGACATTTCTCCAAAGAAGACATACAATGGCCAACAAACAAATGAAAAGATGCTCAACATCACTCAGTATCAGAGAAATGCAAATCAAAACCACAGTGAGGTACCATTTCACACCAGTCAGAATGGCTGCAATCCAAAAGTCTACAAGCAATAAATGCTGGAGAGGGTGTGGAGAAAAGGGAACCCTCTTACACTGTTGGTGGGAATGCAAACTAGTACAGCCACTATGGAGAACAGTGTGGAGATTCCTTAAAAAACTGGGAATAGAACTGCCTTATAACCCAGCAATCCCACTGCTGGGCATACACACTGAGGAAACCAGAATTGAAGAAACACATGCCAAAAGAAAGCAGGAGTAGCAATACTCATATCAGATAAATAGACTTTAAAACAAAGAGTCAAAGAAGGACACTGTGAAAAGAGACAAAGAAGGACACTACATAATGATCAAAGGATCAACCCAAGAAGAAGATATAGCAATTATAAATATATATGCACCCAACATAAGAGCACCGCAATATGTAAGACAAATGCTAACAAGTATGAAAGGGGAAATTAACAATAACACAATAATAGTGTGAGACTTTAATAACCCACTCACACCTATGGATAAATCAAGTAAACAGAAAATTAACAAAGAAACACAAACTTTAAATGATACAACAGACCAGTTAGACCTAATTGATATCTACAGGACATTTCACCCCAAAACAATGAATTTCACCTTTTTCTCAAGTGCTCACGGAACTTTCTCCAGGATAGATCACATCCTGGGCCATAAATCTAGCCTTGATAAATTCAAAAAAATTGAAATCATTCCAAGCATCTTTTCTGACCATAATGCAGTAAGATTAGATCTCAATTACAGGAGAAAAACTATTAAAAATTCCAATATATGGAGGCTGAACAACACGCTCCTGAATAACCAACAAATCACAGAAGAAATCAAAAAAGAAATCAAAATATGCATAGAAATGAATGGAAATGAAAACACAACAACCCAAAACCTGTGGGACACTATAAAAGCAGTGATAAGGGGAAGGTTCATAGCACTACAGGCATACCTCAAGAAACAAGAAAAAAGTCAAATAAATAACCTAACTCTACACCTAAAGCAACTAGAAAAGGAAGAAATGGAGAACCCCAGGGTTAGTAGAAGGAAAGAAATCTTAAAAATTAGGGCAGAAATAAATGCAAAAGAAACAAAAGAGACCATAGAAAAATCAACAAAGCCAAAAGCTGGTTCTTTGAAAGGATAAATAAAATTGACAAACCATTAGCCAGACTCATCAAGAAACAAAGGGAGAAAAATCAAATCAATAAAATTAGAAATGAAAATGGAGAGATCACAACAGACAACACAGAAATACAAAGGATCATAAGAGACTACTATCAGCAGTTGTATGCCAATAAAATGGACAATGTGGAAGAAATGGACAAATTCTTAGAAAAGTACAACTTTCCAAAACTGAACCAGGAAGAAATAGAAAATCTTAACAGACCCATCACAAGCACAGAAATTGAAACTGTAATCAGAAATCTTCCAGCAAACAAAAGCCCGGGTCCAGATGGCTTCACAGCTGAATTCTACCAAAAATTTCGAGAAGAGCTAACACCTATCCTACTCAAACTCTTCCAGAAAGTTGCAGAGGAAGGTAAACTTCCAAACTCATTCTATGAGGCCACCATCACCCTAATACCAAAACCTGACAAAGATGCCACAAAAAAAAGAAAACTACAGGCCAATATCACTGATGAACATAGATGCAAAAATCCTTAGCAAAATTCTAGCAATCAGAATCCAACAACACATTAAAAAGATCATACACCATAACCAAGTGGGCTTTATCCCAGGGATGCAAGGATTCTTCAATATCCACAAATCAATCAAAGTAACTCACCACATTAACAAATTGAAAAATAAAAGCCATATGATTATCTCAATAGATGCAGAGAAAGCCTTTGACAAAATTCAACATCCATTTATGATAAAAAGTCTCCAGAAAGCAGGAATAGAAGGAACATACCTCAACATAAAAAAAAGCTATATATGACAAACCCACAGCAAACATTATCCTCAATGGTGAAAAATTGAAAGCATTTCCCCTAAAGTCAGGAACAAGACAAGGGTACCCACTTTCACTGCTACTATTCAACATAGTTCTGGAAGTTTTGGCCACAGCAATCAGAGCAGAAAAAGAAATAAAAGGAATCCAAATTGGAAAAGAAGAAGTAAAACTTTCACTGTTTGCAGATGACATGATCCTCTACATAGAAAACCCTAAAGATCCCACCAGAATATTACTAGAGCTAATCAATGAATATAGTAAAGTGGCAGGATATAAAATCAGCAAACAGAAATCCCTTGCATTCCTATACACTAATAATGAGAAAGTAGAAGAAGAAATTAAGGAAACAATTCCATTCACCATTACAACAAAAAGAATAAAATACTTAGGAATATATCTACCTAAAGAAACTAAAGACCTATATAAAGAAAACTATAAAACACTGGTGAAAGAAATCAAAGAGGACACTAATAGATGGAGTAATATACCATGTTCATGGATTGGAAGAATCAATATAGTGAAAATGAGTATACTACCCAAAGCAATCTACAGATTCAATGCAATCCCTATCAAACTACCAGCGGTATTTTTCACAGAGCTAGAACATATAATTTCACAATTTGTATGGAAATACAGAAAACCTCAAATAGCCAAAGCAATCTTCAGAAAGAAGAATGGAACCTGCCTGACTTCAGGCTCTACTACAAAGCCACAGTCATCAAGACAGTATGGTACTGGCACAAAGACTCCAATATAGATCAATGGAACAAAATAGAAAGCCCAGAGATAAATCCACACACATATGGACACCTTACCTTAGATAAAGGAGGCAAGAATATACAATGGATTAAAGACAATCTCTTTAACAGTGGTGCTGGGAAACCTGGTCAACCAGTTGTAAAAGAATGAAACTAGAACACTTTCTAACACCATGCTGCTGCTACTGCTGCTAAGTCGCTTCAGTCGTGTCCGACTCTGTGTGACCCCATAGGTGGTAGCCCACCGGGCTCCGCCGTCCCTGGGATTCTCCAGGCAAGAACACTGGAGTGGGCTGCCATTTCCTTCTCCAATGCATGAAAGAGAAAACTGAAAGTGAAGTTGTGTCTGACTCAGTGACCTCATGGATTGCAGCCCACCAGGCTCCTCCATCCATGGGATTTTTCAGGCAAGAGTACTGGAGTGGGGTGCCATTGCACCACACACAAAAATAAACTCAAAATGGATTAAAGATCTAAATGTAAGACCAGAAACTATAAAACTCCTAGAGGAGAACATAGGCAAAACACTCTCCAACATAACTCACAGCAGTATCCTCTATGACCCACCTCCCAGAACACTGGAAATAAAAGCAAAAATAAACAAATGAGATGTAATTAAAATTAAAAGCTTCTGCACAACAAAGGAAGCTATAAGCAAGGTGAAAAGACAGCCTTCAGAATGGGAGAAAATAATAGCAAGTGAAACAACTGACAAACAACTAATCTCAAAAATATACAAGGAACTTCTGCAGCTCAATTCCAGAAAAATAAATGACCCAATCAAAAAATGGGCCAAAGAACTAAATAGACATTTCTCCAAAGAAGACATACAGATGGCTAACAAACACATGAAAAGATGCTCAACATCACTCATTATCAGAGAAATGCAAATCAAGACCACAATGAGGTACCATTTCACACCAGTCAGAATGGCTACAATCCAAAAGTCTACAAGCAATAAATGCTGGAGAGGGTGTGGAGAAAAGGGAACCCTCTTACACTGTTGGTGGGAATGCAAACTGGTACAGCCACTATGGAGAAGAGTGTGGAGATTCCTTAAAAAACTGGAAATAGAACTCCCTTATCACCCAGAAATCCCACTGCTGGGCATACACACTGGGGAAACCAGAATTGAAAGAGACATGTGTACCCCAATGTTCATCGCAGCACTGTTTATAATAGCCAGGACATGGAAGCAACCTAGATGTCCATCAGAAGATGAATGGATAAGAAAGCTGTGGTACATATACACAATGGAGTATTACTCAGCCATTAAAAAGAATATATTTGAATCAGTTCTGAGGTGGATGAAACTGGAGCCGATTATACAGAGTGAAGTAAGCCAGAAAGAAAAACACCAATACAGTATACTAACACATATATATGGAATTTAGAAAGATCATAATGATAACCCTGTATGCGAGACGGCAAAAGAGACACAGATGTATAGAACAGATTTTGGACTCTGTGGGAGAGGGTGGTATGATTTGGGAGAATGGCATTGAAACATGTATAATATGTAAGAAATGAATCACCAGTCTAGGTTCAGTGCAGGATACAGGATACTTGGGGCTGGTGCACTGGGATGACCCAGAGAGATGGCATGGGGAGGGAGGTGGGAGGCAGGTTCAGGACTGGGAACTCATGTGCACCCATGGCGGATTCATGTTGATGTATGGCAAAACCAATACAGTATTGTAAAGTAAAATAAAGTAAAAAAGTAATAATAAAAATAAAATAAAATAAAAAGAAAGAGACACGTGTACCCCAATGTTCATCACAGCACTGTTTATACATGGAAGCAACCTAGATGTCCATCAGCAGATGAATGGATAAGAAAGCTGTGGTACATATGCACAATGGAATATTACTCAGCCATTAAAAAGAATACATTTGAATTAGTTCTAATGAGGTGGATGAAACTAGAGCCTATTATACAGAGTGAAGTAAGCCAGAAAGAAAAACACCAATACAGTATACTAACCCATATATATGGAATTTATAAAGATGGTAATGATAACCCTGTATGCAAGACAGCAAAAAGACACAGATGTATAGAACAGTCTTTTGAACTCTGTGGGAGAGGGCGATGGTGGGATGATTTGGGAGAAAGGCATTGAAACATGTATATCATATATGAAGTGAATCACCAGTCCAGGTTCGATGCATGATACTGGATGCTTGGGGCTGGTGCACTGGGATGACTAGAGGGATGGTATGGGGAGGGAAGTGGGAGGAGGGTTCAGGATGGGTAACTGTGTACACCCGTGGCAGATTCATGTTGATGTATGGCAAAACCAATACAATATTGTAAAGTAATTAGCCTTCAATTAAAATAAATAAATTCATATTTTAAAAAAGCAGAGACATTACTTTGCCAAAAAAAGGTCTATCTAGTGAAAGCTATGGTTTCTCCAGTAGTCATATACAGATGTGAGAGTTGGGCTATAAAGAAAGCTGAGCACCGAGGAACTGATGCTTTTGAACTGTGATGTTGGAGAAGACTCTTGAGAGTCCCTTGGACTGCAAGGAGATCCAACCAATCCATCTTAAAGGAAATCAGTCCTGAATATTCACTGGAAGGACTTATGCTGAAGCTGAAACTCCAATATTTTGGCCACCTGATATAAAGAACTGACTCATTTGAAAAAAGACACTGATGCTAGGAAAGATTGAAGGTGGGAGGAGAAAGGGACAACAAAGGATGAGATGGTTGGATGGCATCACCAACTCAATGGACATGAGTTTGAGTAAACTCTCAGAGTTGGTGATGAACAGGGAAGCCTGGCATGCTGCAGCCCATGGGGTCACAGAGTCAGATGCGACTGACTGACTGAACTGACTGAAGTTGCAAATTCTTTTTGTTGAGGAGAAAATATAAACCAAAGTTTCCACTGCCCTTTAGGACATCAACCAGTTTTGTATTTAAATTGGTAATTTCTTTCTTTCTTTCTTTCTTTCTTTTTTTTGCACTGCATGACTTGTGGGATCTTACTTTCTTGACCACAGCCATGAAAGCACCAAATCCTAACCAGTAGACCACCAGGGAACTCTCTTAAATTTGCAGTCTTTTTCAGCATTCTTTCTTTTTCTGCCTATATATTCTTTGATATCTCTTATTCACCTTGATGGGCTTCCCAGGTGACTCTAATGGTAAAGAACCTGCCTGCCAATGCAGGAGACAAAAGAGATGCAGGTTCAATCCCTGGGTGGGGAAGAGCCCCTGGAGGAGGGCATAGCAATCCACTCCAGTACTCACGCCTGGAGAATCCCATGGACAGAGGAGTCTGGTGGGCTATGGTCCATAGGGTCACAAAGAGTTGGACACATCTGCATTCACCTTGAACTACCTCTATCATCCTACTGGTTTCCTTACTGGTAAATGAAATAAGTTGATATATGACCAATATACATTTGTGTGTAAGTTATGGTTTTAACTTTTGAAAATTATAATTTAACAAATTCTCATATCCACTCTTTTGAAAGTGGAGATGAGGGCCAGAACCAGACAGTGCCAATATAGAAAAGAGGAACAAAAGTGCTGCCATGACTTAAGAAAATCTGGACTGGAAAAGGAAGAAAACAGATACAAGAGATACATAAAGGATGAGTAAGGTCTTTCCTAGACTATGACTACAATAAAGTCCAGTCTTAGCTAAGAAAGAGTTTTCTGGAATATATTGAGCTCAAGTTTCCAGGAACATTCATTGGCTAAATCCAGGAGACAGTTGGAGAGGCTGATGATCAGGTTAGTGACTTTCCAAATATGGTGAACTTCAAGTAGACTTTCTGAAACCAGCCACCAGCCATGCTTTTAATTATGTTTATTTATTTATTCCTGTATGAATGGATGCAGTCATACATTCATTCAACCAGCCAACATTGGTTGAGCAAAACAGCATTTATTTAGTCCCTGAAGGAACATGGACATAAGACAGTCTCTTTCTGAACATCTTCTCCAGGGGATCTTTCTGATCCAGGGATCTAACCCACGTCTCTTATGTCTCCTGCCAGGTGTTTCTTCACTGACCTGTGAGCTATCTCCCAGCACTTTCAGAGGTGTAAAGGGACACAAGGAAGCATGTTAAAGAATCATTTATTTCCCCAATTCTGGTTTCCCCAATGATGGATACCCATCAGTTCTTCTACCCCTTATTCAACCACCTTATTCCTTGCAGACCCTCAATGTGTGCTTCCTCATGTTCACATACAATTTTCTGTAAATACAACTCATGCACACACATACACACACACAAACACACACACACACACACACACACACACACACAGCCTTGCCTCCCTCATTACCCACTTACCCTGTGGTTACAAGCATCTTTGTCCAAGAGAATGAGGATGATATCACCATGGTGACAGTTGAATGAACCAATGCATCCCAATCTCATTGGGAAACAGTGACTCAGGAGGTTCAGGACCCTTATGTCAAGTCTTTGGTACCCATGTTTTTTTCTACAGTCATCTTCAGAAAAACCACTAAATGATTCAGCCTTTGAGTTCTGGCACATATTCAGTTCAGTTCAGTTCAGTCACTCAGTCATGTCCGACTCTTTGTGACCCCATGAACTGCAGCATGCCAGGCCTCCCTGTCCATCACCAACTCCCAGAGTTCACTCAAACTCACGTCCATTGAGTCGGTGATGCCATCCAGCCATCTCATGCTCTGTCACCCCCTTTCCCTCCTGCTCCCTTTCCCTCCCAACATCAGAGTCTTTTCCAATGAGTCAACTCTTCATATGGGGTGGCCAAAGTACTGGAGTTTCAACTTTAGCATCATTCCTTCTAAAGAACACCCAGGACTGATCTCCTTTAGAATGGACTGGTTGGATCTGCTTGCAGTCCAAGGGACTCTCAAGAGTCTTCTCCAACACCACAGTTGAAAAGTATCAATTCTTCAGCGCTCAGCTTTCTTCACAGTCCAACTCTCACATCTATACATGACTACTGGAAAAACCATAGCCTTGACTAGATGGACCTTTGTTGGCAAAGTAATGTCTCTGCTTTTGAATATGCTATCTAGGTTGGTCATAGCTTTCCTTCCAAGGAGTAAGTGTCTTTTAATTTCATGGCTGCAATCACCATCTGCAGGGATTTTGGAGCCCCCCATAAAACAAAGTCTGACACTGTTTCCACTGTTTCCCCATCTATTTCCCATGAAGTGATGGGACCAGATGCCATGATCTTAGTTTTCTGAATGTTGAGCTTTAAGCCAACTTTTTCACTCTCCTCTTTCACTTTCATCAAGAGGCTTTTGAGTTCCTCTTCACTTTCTGCCATAAGGGTGGTGTCATCTGCATATCTGAGGTTATTGATATTTCTCCTGGCAATCATGATTCCAGCATGTGCATCATCCTCAAATCCTTATGCTTGGACAGGCATGCTCTGAGAATGTTCTGGGCTATCAAAGAATGTCTTGTGAATTCAGTGCTTTGTTCTCATAGGTGATTTACTTTCTCTTTAAACTAAAAGCTCTTAGAGATCAGGAACCAGGTCTGAAGTTACCCTTAAATAAGTAGAGAGATAGAGTCTCTCATCTAGAAACAGACAATAAAGGTCAATGCTCCCTACCCATTCTTCCCTCCCCCACCTATCAAACATTAGGCAATGTAAGGGCCCCTGGTGGCTCAGAGGTAGAGAATCTGCCTGCCAATGCAGGAGTCGTGGGTTTGATCCCTGAGTTCAGAAGATCCCCTGGAGAAGGAAATGGCAACCCACTTCAGTATTCTTGCCTGGGAAATCCTATGGATAGAGGAGCCTGGTGAAGTACAATCCATGGGGTAGAAAAGAGTCTGACACCACTGAGTGACTAAACAACAATGTGAGGCAGGTCTGTTTGCCTATCTTAATCAGAAGCTGTTAGTATATCTTTTTAAACACAATTTGGATTTTATTTTTAACATTTTTATTGAGAGATAACCTACATATTATACAGTGTACCATTCAAAATGTACAATTCAAAAGTTTTTAACATATCCATAGAGTTGTGAAAAACCATCCCCAAGAAAAACAAATGCAACAAGGCAAAATGGTTTTTTGAGGAGGACTTACAAATATCTGAGAAAAGAAGAGAAGCAAAAAGCAAAGGAGGAAAGGAAAGATACACCCATCTGAATGCAGAGTTTCAAAGAATAGCAATGAGGCATAAGGAAACCTTCCTCAGTGATCAATGCAAAGAAATAGAGGAAAACAACAGATTGGAAAAGACTAGAGATCTCTTCAAGAAAATTAGAGATACCAAGGGAACATTTCATGCAAATATGAGCACAATAAAGGACAGAAACTTTATGGACCTAACAGAAGGAGAAGATGTTAAGAAGGGATGGCAAGAATACACAGAACTGTACACAAAAACAAATGTTTTAATGACCCAGACAACCAAGATTGTGTGGTCACTCACCTAGAGCCAGAAAACCTGGAGTGTGAAGTGAAGTTGGCCTTAGGAAGCTTTATTACAAACAAAGCTAGTGGAGGTGACGGAATTCCAGTTGAGCTATTTCAAACCCTTAAAGACGATGCTGTGAAAGTGCTGCACTCAATATGCCAGCAAATTTGGAAAACTTAGAAGTGGCCACAGGACTGGAAAAGGTCAGTTTTCATTCCAATCTCAAAGAAGGGCAATGCCAGAGAATGTTCAAACTACTGCACAATTTCACTCATTTCACATGCTAGCAAGGTAATGCTCAAAATTCTTCAAGCTAGGCTTCAACAGTACATAAATTGAGAACTTCCAGATGTACAAACTGGGTCTAGAAAAGGCAGAGGAACCAGAGATCAAATTGCCAACATTCATTGGATAATGGAGAAAGCAACGGAATTCTAGAAAAATATCTGCTTCTGCTTCATTGACTACACTAAAGCCTTTTGCCTGTGTGGATAACAGCAAACTGTGGAAAATTCTTAAAGAGATGGGAATACCACCTTACCTGTCTCCTTAGAAACATTTATGTGAATCGAGAAGCAACACTTAGAACCAGGCATGGAATGACTGACTGGTTCCAAATTGGGAAAGGAGTACATCAAGGCCATATAATGTCACCCTGCTTATATAACTTATATGCAGAGCACATCATGCAAAATGTTGGGCTGGATGAAGTACAAACTGGAATCAAGATTACCAGGAAAACTCAATAACCCCAGAAATACAGATGACACCACCCTAATGGCAGAAAGTGAAGAGGAACTAATGAGCCTCCTGATGAAAGTGAAAGAGGAGAGTGAAAAAGCTGGCTTACAACTCAATATTCAAAAAGCTAGATCAGGGCATCTGGTCCCATCACCCCATGGCAAATAGATGGGGAAAAATGGAAAACAGTGACAGAATTTATTTTCTTGGGCCCCCAAATCACTGCAGATGGGGACTGCAGCCATGAAATTAAAAGACGTTTGCTTCTTGGAAGAAAAGCTAGACAAACCTAGATAGCATATTAAAAAAGCAAAGACATCACTTTGCCAACAAAGTTCCATATAGTCAAAGCTATGGTTTTTCCAGTAATCATGTACAGATGTGAGAGTTGGACCATAAAGATCGTTGGGTGCTGAAGAACTGATGCTTTTGAAGTGCGGTGTTGGAGAAGATTCTTGAGAGTCCCTTGGACAGCAAGGAGATCAAACCAGTAAATCATAAAGGAAATCAACTCTGAATATCATTGGGAGGAATGATGCTAAAGATGAAGCTTCAATACTTTGGCTATCTGATGCGAAGAGCTGACCCATTGGAAAAGACTCTGATGCTGGAAAAGATTGAAGGCAGGAGTAGAAGGGGGGACAGAGGATAAGATGGTTGAATGAACGGCATCACTGACTCAATGAACATGAGCTGTAACAGCTCTGGGAAATAATGAAGGACAGGGAAGCCTGGGGTGCTGCAGTCCATGGGGTTGCAAAGAGTCGGACATGACTGAGCGACTGATCAACAACAAAGCCTCTTAAAGAAAACAGAGAGATAAACCAGATGAAAAGAAGGAGAATTTCAACAAAGAATCGGAGTCAATTTAAAAAAAGAAGTGGGTATTCTAGAACAAAAGAATGTAGCGTCTAGACTTAGAAGCTTACTGGATTGACCTAAGGGCAGACTGTGACTGGCAGAAGACATGACAAGTGATGAAAAGTCAAAAGGAAATATACAGACCTATGCACACAGAGGAAAAATAGGGGTTGGGGGAACAGAGTGAACAAATGAATCACGCTCAAAATGTCAATATGCATGTAACCGGAGCCCAAAAGGAGGAGGGAGAATGAGAAAAGGCGATCCTTGAAAACATAACGGCCAAGAATTTTCAAAATCTGATGAAAGACACATAGATTCAAGAAGTTCTACAAAGTTCAAGCATGATTCATGTAAAGAAGTCCCCAGCTAAGCAAATTACAGTGAAATTATAGAAAATCAAAGCATAGGTATAGTGTGTGTGTGTTCAGTCATGTCTCTTTGCGAGCCCTTGGACTACATCCTGCCAGGCTCCTCTGTCCGTGGAATTTTCTAAGCAAGAATACTGGAGTGGGTTGCCATTTCCTCCTCCAAGGGATCTTCCCAACCCAGGAATCCTACCTGCATCTCTTGTATCTCCTGCACTAACAGGTAGATTTTTACCAGCTGTACCACCTGGAAAACTCAAAAGCAACCAGAGTTGTGGAAATATTATTTTTCAAAGGGGGTAATAAATAAAAATTATGGCTGACTTTTCAGCAGAAATTATAGGCCTCAGATTATGGTGGAACCACATCTTTAAAGTGCTAAGGAAAAGCATATTTATGATAGTGCCAAACTGGAAACACCCCAAATGTCTATCAGCAATTGAATGGTGTAACAAGCAGTATAATGGTCCCCTAAGGATGTCAAAGTCCTAACCCCAGAACCCGTGAATACTTCCCCTAACAAAGGGGATTTTGCAGATGTGATTAAATTAAGGACCTTGAAGTAGAAAAATTATGCTGGATTATTTACACAGGGCCAATGTAAATTACATGGGTCCTTAATATCACAGGACCTTTTCTGGCAGTGTTCAGAGAAGGAGATGTGAATACAGAGGAACAGTCAGGAAGATGCAGAGTTGTTGGCTTGACGAAGTAGCCATGAACCAAGGAATGCAGGCACCTCTAGAAGCTGGAAAAGGCAAGGAAATGGATTGCCCACCAGAGCCTCCAGAAAGGAATGCAGCCCTGCCTACATCTTGATTTTAGCCAACTGAGGTCTGTACTGGACTTCTTACTGACAGATCTGTAAGATAATACATTTGTGTTGTTTTAAACCACTAAATGGGAGGTGATTTATTATCACAGCACCAAAAATCTAAAAGGAATGAATCTAAATATATATGGGGCACATTCATAAAACACATCTATAAAAAGAACAAACTCAACAATATAGATGGAAGTTCTCTGGTGGTGCAGGGAATAAGAATCCGCCTGCCAATGCAGGAGACATGGGTTGGTTTCCTGGTCTGGGAAGATTCCACATGCCACGGAGCAACTAAGCCCAAGAGCCCCAGTTACTGAGCTTGCACTCTAGAGCCCACAAGCAGCAACTAATGAGCCTGCGTGCTGCAAATACTGAAGCCCGCATGCCTAGAACCTGAGCTAGGCAATGAGAAGTCACTACAATGAGAAGCCTGTGCACCTCAACGAAGAGTGACCCCTGCTCACCGAAACTAGAGAAAACATGAGCAAAGGAATGAAGACTCAGTGCAGCCAAAAATAAATACATAAATTAAATATAAATATATATATGTTATATATATATATATATATGAGACTCTCACAGATGAAATGCTGAGTGAAAATAAGTAAGATACAAAATAGTATGTACCATAATGGAAACAGCGACAGACTTTATTTTCTTGGGCTTCAAAATCACTGCAGATGGTTACTGAAACCATGATATTAAAACACACTTGCTCCTTGGAAGAAAAGCTATGACAAACCTAGAGAGCATATTCAAAGGCAAGGACATCACTTTGCCTACAAAGGTCTGTATAGTCAAAGCTATTGTTTTTCCAATAGTCACATGTGGATGTGAAAGTTGGACTATAAAGAAGGCTGAGCACCGAAGAATTGATGCTTTTGAACTGTGGTGTTGGAGAAGACTCTTGAGAGTCCCTTGGACTGCAAGGAGATCCAACCAGTCCATCCTAAAGGAAATCAGTCCTGAATATTCATTGGAAGGACTGATGCTGAAGCTGAAACTCCAATACTTTGGCCATCTGATGCGAAAAGCCAAGTCCTTAGAAAGGACCCTGATGTTGGAAAAGATTGAAAGCAGGAGAAGAAGGGGATGACAGAGGACGAGAAGGTTGGATATGATTTTGAGCAAGCTCCGGGAGATGGTGAAGGACAGGGAAGCCTAGTGTGCTGTAGTCCAAGAGATCACAGAGTCAGACACAACTGAGAGACGAAACAACAACATACCTTTTTATATGAAATTCAAGAACAGGCAAGAGTAATCCATGGTGTTAAAGTTCAGAAGAGTAGTTACTCTTTGTACTGAACTAAAAGGGGCATGGGGCAGCTTTTAGGAGGTGCTGTAAATGTTCTTTATCTTCATTTGATGGCAATTACACAGATACATACATACATGAAAGTGCACTGAGTTCAACACTTACGGTTTATGTCATCTTATATTTTAAAATTATACCTCGGCATAAAAATAGATAATGAGGAAAGGATAGAATACTCAGTTGTTGTTGAGACTATTGAAAGTGAAAGTTATATCACTCAGTCATGTCCAACTCTTTGCAACCCCATGGACTGTAGCCTACCAGGATCCTCCATCTATGGGATTTTCCAGGCAGAAGTACTGCAGTGGGTTGCCATTTCCTTCTCCAGGGGATCCTCCCAACTTAGGAATAGAACCCGGGTTTCCCTCATTGTAGGCAGACGCTTCACCATCTTAGCCACCAAGGAAATTGAGACTGTTAGTAATTCATGAAGTAAAAACTATTTTTAAAAACTTTTGTTTTTAATGTGTTGGTTCTCCACTAGAGGGCACCCCTGCATAAGAACAAGACCTCATTTAGCACTGCAGGGGTCTCCTTTGGCTGCCTGCCCTAGGCTGACTTTGCCCTTAATCTCCAACCCTTCCCTGTAATGGTCAATACAGAAGCCGCGGGATAGCACAGGAACTCTACTCAATCCTTTGTCGTGACCTAAATGGAAAGGAAATCCAAAACCGAGGGTATATACATGTATGTATAGCTGATTCATCTTGCTGTACAGCAGAAGCTAGCACAACATTGTAAAGCAACTATGTTCCAATAAAAACTAATTTTAAAATAAATAGAAAAAATAAAAATAAACTATTGGTGGAAGGCATACACGTAGCCAGACAATCACACTAAAGCGTGAGAAGTGCTGTGACAAAATCATTTTTCCAACTATAAGTCAAGAGCCAATAAGGAATCTGTGTGGCCAGATTAAAGGACGAGCAAGATTCAGTAATACTTAAAATGCATG
The DNA here is from genome assembly GCF_001704415.2 of Capra hircus. Classification (NCBI taxonomy): domain Eukaryota; kingdom Metazoa; phylum Chordata; class Mammalia; order Artiodactyla; family Bovidae; genus Capra; species Capra hircus. The sequence goes on along the minus strand of NC_030810.1, from coordinate 102,306,038 downwards.
CCATTTGTCTCTGTTTGAAAGGTCAAAACTGTAATATCTGGGAATGTTTGTGTGAATTATGATCCCTAAAAGTCTTAAGAAGGGATATTCTTGAGTTGCTAGCATCAATATTTAAGTGTGAAAAAACTTTAAGTGCAATAACTCTTTGGAAGTCTCCTACCAACAGAGGGCCATTTATAGAAACTCCACACATCTCTAAAGATCAAAGTGCAGCCTGTTTTCTATTTACTGTTGTTGTTGCTGTTCCGTTGCTAAATCATGTCCAACTCTGCGGCCCCATGGACTGCAGCACGTCAGGCTTCCCAAGTTTCACCCACTTGCTGTAGTCTATTTACTTCGCCTGTTTACTGTAGTCCGTTACTATTCATTCTTTCTTTCTTTCAATGGTTACTGATCACCTTACCATGTCCCAGGCCCTGTCAATCAGAACCAGGGGTAAGAATGCTAATTCCCTGCCCTCAAGTTGTTCACACGCTGGGGAGACAGATACCCCGACCGCAAAGTCTGAAATGGAGTAGCCCACGGGCAAGAGAGGACGGGGAGGCAGGGAGGCGACTTAAAGGATGGTCTCTGGGAATAGATGATTTTTGAAGTTGCGATAGCTTAGCAGGAGATGAGGGATGTTTCAGGTGTAGAAAATGCTGTTCCTAACACATTCCTGCACGAGCCATGACGAAAGGACAGGACAGCAACATGATGCTACCATAGAGGCGCCAGATACACACAGTGCTTTGAGAAGGCTGAAAGGCGAAGAATTAATTTGGTAGAGTCGCATCTAGGAAGGTTTTGGGTGCTATTTCCAGGCTGACCTGGAAAAAAAAATGAGTGAAGAAGATTCACTCCGTGAAAAGTTGCTTTACACAGGCAACCGCAGGTGGCAGAGCAGGCAGGTGCAGCCCAGCCAGAACCTCCCAAAAGTCCACCACCCAGGAAGGAGCCAATGCAAAAGATGCCTGCCTGGACCAAACTCATCCGCACTCCCACCCAACACACATGCACACACTCATACACACACACTCTCACACACACACACACGCACTCACACACATGTGCACACACACACGCACACACACATGCACACACGGTCACACATGCACACACACACGCACACACACACATGCATACACACACACTCACACACGTATATACACACACTCACATGCACACACACACACTCCCACCTAACACACACACACGCACACACACACCCACACACACACTCTTACATTCACACACACATGCATACAGACACACTCACACACACCTAACACAGTCACACGCACACACACTCACACACGCACACACACACACGCACAGTCACACACACACACTCCCACCTAACACACACACACTCACACACACATACACACACTCACACACACCTAACACACTCACATACACACACATGCACACACTCATGCGCAAACTCACATGCACACTCTCACTCACACACACACACTCCCACCTAACATACACACACACTCACACACACTCACGTGCACACACACTCACATGCACACACACTCACACACACTCACGTGCACACACACACATGCACACACTCACACACTCACATGCACACACACATGCACACACACGTATACACACACATACACCCACACACACACTCCCACCTAACACACTCCCACCTAACACACACACACTCACACCTAATACACACACACACTCACACACACACACTCCCACCTAACACACACACACAAACACACACACACTCCCACCTAACACACACACTCACATGCACACACACACTCACATGCACACACACACTCACACACACTCACACACTCACATGCACACACACACTCTCACACGTACACTCACATGCACACACACACACACCCGCACACACACTCCCACCTAACACACACACTCACATGCACGCACACACATTCACACATGCTCACACACACATGCACGCACATGCATTCACACACACACACACTCCCACCTAACACACACAAACACAAACACACTCCCACCTAACACACACACATGCACACACACACTCACACACTCACATGCACACACTCACACACACTCTCACACGTACACTCACACGCACACACAGACTCACACACACGCACACACACACTCCCACCTAACACACACACACTCACATGCACGCACACACATTCACACATGCTCACACACACATGCACGCACACGCATTCACACACACACTCCCACCTAACACACACACAAACACAAACACACTCCCACCTAACACACACACACTCTCACACACTCTCACCTAACACACACACACACACTCACATGCACACACACACTCACATGCACACACACACTCACACACACATGCACACACACACATGCACACACATGCACACACACACTGTATACCCTGAGCTAGTCTGTACCCACTACCCAGAGAAAGGAGAAGAAATAGGAAACAGCCATGGTGACTAAAGCACCATAACTGCTTTTGTTTCACAAAAGAATGCAACTTCTGTGCTTTCTCTTTCAGGAAATAATATATCAATTGTCTACTGAATGCCACAAAAAGAGAGAACTAGAAGTGGTCATGGATTTCAGAGTAGTGAGGAAGCTGGACCTAAAACTAGGGGTAAAAGAAGAAGCCTCAAAGTGGAGAGAAGATGGGCACTCAAGCCTGAGACTCCTGAGGGCTCCTCCGCAACCCCTGAGCCTGTCCCACCCACACCCAGAAAGGCTGGCCCAGAACATGACAGCTGCTGCAGTCAAGGACTGCTCACCCACAAGGAAGGCCATAGGGTGTTGAGGAGAGGACAGGGCTCTGGAGCCAGAACACCTGACTTCCTAGCCCTATAACCATGGACAAGCCATCTGCTCTCACTGAACCTCCACTTCTCAACTAATAAATGGGTTCATAACACCGTCACAGAAGAGCTGGCAAGAAGTGCCCAACGATGCCCAGCATGTAGCAGCCACTCAATAATCAGTGACATCTGATGCCCATTACTCTCTTCTCTAACTCCGTCCCAGCCATGCTGGCCTCCTCGCTGCATCTTGCATGCATCAGGCACACTCTGATCTCAGGGCATGTGCACTGGCTGTTTCCTCTGCCTGAATGTTCTTATCCATGATATCTCCTTGGTTCATTCCTTAACCTCATTCAAGTATTGGTGCAAAAGTAGGCTTCTTAATAAAGCAGATCTGACCAGTCCATTTAAATTGCAATCCACTCCCCATCCCCACCACACACACTCCCAATCCTCCTAATTTCATTCTGTTTTAATAGCCATTATCACCCACCAACATTTTACATAATTTAGTTATTTATTAGGTTTACAGTTTACTGTCTACCCTGCCCTCACTTTTCCACCCCTAATTGTTTTTAATTTGTTCTGTTCACTGTTGTATCCTGAGGACTAGAAAGATGCAATGAGACATAGTAAAGGCTCAATAAATACTTACTGGTTCCATGAAGGAATGACTAATGGCATGAATGACCTTCCATCTCTGAGAATCAAGTCTCCACATCTGTCAAAGAGGGAGAGCTGATGTTAAGAGGAAACCTGGTCCCTTACAGGAAGGGAAAGGGAGAGGGGAATCCTTGCACCGTGCCAGACTGTTTTCTAAGAGGCTGTCAAGAGAGCTCAACAGGAGAGGTGAAAGGCTGCCCAGACACATACCTGGGCCCAATTCTTATCCCCTTTGAAGAGGGGCTCAAACTTGCTGCAATTTGGAGAGGAGCATCAAAGGGTAGGAGCATAGCAGGGCTCTGTGTCTCTGGAAGTGAAGTGAAGTCGCTCAGTTGTGTCCGACTCTTTGCGACCCTCTGGACTGTAGCCCACCAGGCTCCTCTGTCCATGGGATTCTCCAGGCAAGAATACTAAAGAGGGTTGCCATTTCCTTCTCCAGGGGATCTTCCCAACCCAGGGATTGAACCCAGATCTCCCACATTGCGGGCAGACACTTTAACCTCTGAGCCATTTGGTAAGCTCTGGAGGGTGGCACTAATTGGCCCCCACTGTATTGGGTGGACTCTGGGAGTTGGTGATGGACAGGGAGGCCTGGCGTGCTGCGATTCATGGGGTCGCAAAGAGTCAGACACGACTGAGCAACTGAGCTGAACTGAACTGAACTGATACTCTGGAAACTTGGAAATCCATAGAAGTTCTTCACCCTGGAGGTGCCTACAGTCAACGTTTGTCTTTTGGAGAGAGGCAAACCTGGATATGATCCCAGTTTCTCCATCACTGAGTTATGACCTTAGACCCGTCACATAGTTTTTCTGAACCTGAGTTTACTCCTCTTTCAAACAGGAAGTTTGAGTGGCCAGCACACTGCTTACACACAGTACGTGTTTGATAGAAACTATTTCCTTTCAGTTTCCATCTTGAGCTATATTTTTGGGACAGAGCAGTTCAATTCAGGACTTGCCCTGCAGAGGGTGCCAGAGCACCAAGAAATCCTAGATCCCCCGCTAGACCAGGCAGCAGAGGGCAGCTGTAGGCAAGCCAGCCAAGGATGTCTGGGACACTAGCTCCCGGACTGCTCTTTCTCTGGGCCCTCTATCCAAGCACCCCCTTCTGAGCCAGCCTGCTGACCAAAGGCTGCCCAGCAGCTCTCCCTTCCCAGACGCCATCCAATCAAAATGCCAGTGCTCTTTTCAGTCACTTGATATAACCTCTGTCCTAAGTAAGTGGCAAACGGGTTTGATAATACCAATAGTGCCAGAAAATTGCTAGATATTACTTGCTCTTCCCAGGTAACATATATGAATTCTAACAAGGGTTTCTGAACACATATCTGGGAACAGGTGGGAATTCCAGATGCTAAAGTCGAGTCAGCTCATTTAGACAGGCCTGCCTTTGAAGATTTAGTGCTTATGCTCAGTGAGCTATTAGTAGATTGCTGCTGCTGCTGCTAAGTCGCTTCAGTCGTGTCCGACTCTGTGCGACCCCAAAGATGGCAGCCCACCAGGCTCCCCCGTCCCTGGGATTCTCCAGGCAAGAATACTGGAGTGGGTTGCCATTTCCTTCTCCAATGCATCAAAGTGAAAAGTGAAAGTGAAGTCACTCAGTCGTGTCTGACTCCCCGTGACCCCATAGACTACAGCCTACCAGGATCCTCCGTCCATGGGATTTTCCAGGCAAGAGTACTGGAGTGGGGTGTCATTGCCTTCTCCATATAGTAGATTAAACAGATAAAACTGCTCATACTCCATTTCTTAACAACAATTTCATATGGTCCAAATTTATATTTCACCCTTTACCTCTTCTCAATTTCACTACAAATTCTAGCTATTAATTTATCTCTTTATTTATTTGGAATTTCCCATCACATTTCTACCTTGTAAAAACCTAGCACCAGGCCTGGTAGATGACAGTCACTGTACGTTACAGTTCCCCTCTCAGGACCCCAGGCACCAAGTACAAAACCAAGCCCCTCGAATCAACATTACTGCCCCACCACCTCTCCTGAAAATCCTGTTTTCTGTTGCATCCCCATGGTTCACCATCTTGTCCCATGGAAACTGAGTCCTGCCTCTCTGACTCCCCCCACCCTTCCAGGACCCTGGGCTCAGCCCTTCCCAGCAGCCAGAGAGTGTCTGTGACACCAGATCCATAACACGATATATGTCCACTTTTATCCTGAGTAATAAAAATATTCATATTCTATTTCAAAACGGAACAGAGTTGCCATTAACTTCTGCTCTTTCTCCACAGATGTTGCTCGACCTGGAACAACTTTATATGGCCTAGCACAAGTGTAATTGGTGTCCACTGGAGAATGGGGTGCAGTGCCGGGTTGAGGGGGGGGATACTTGAAGAAATAATGACAAAGTTTTTCCAAATTTGATTTTTTTAAAACTGTACATCTAACCAAGAATTTCAAAGAAACTCAAGCATAAGAAACATAAAGAAAACTATGCCAAGGTACATCATAACCAAATTGCTTAAAACCAGTGATGAAGGGGGAAAGCGTCATAAAAGTAGATGGGGGCAGGGGTGGGAGAGGTGAGAGGGGGAATACGTTATTTACGAAGAAAGAGTGATTGGAGGCACCTCATCAGAAATAAGCCAAGCTAGAAGGCAGTGGAGCAAGGTCTTCAAATTACTAAAAGAATAACTTTCAATCTAGAAATTTATGGGCTTCCCTGGCGGCTCAGACAGTAAATAATCTGCCTTAAATGTGGGAGGCCAGGCTTTGTTCCCTGGGTCAGGAAGACCCCCTGGAGAAGGGAATGTCTACCACTCCAATATTCTTGCCTGGAGAATTCCATGGACACAGGAGCCAGGTAGGCTACAGTCCATGGGGTTGCAAAGAGTCAGACATGACTGAGCAACTAACACTTAGATCTTTATACTTAGTTTTTTAAAAATGAAGGATTAAGGAATTTTTAAGACATTTAAAGACTGAAAGAATCCATTCCCAGCAAAGCTGAAGTACAAGGAATGTTCTAGGAAGTCATGGAGAGGCAGGAGAAAGGTGGTGTTAGAGGGGATCTGAGCGACACAAAGGAGGGAAGAGCTCCTCCAATGGTAATCACGTGCATCAGTGTAAATGCGCTTTTTATTATTACAATCTCTTTTAAACAGCGAGATAGTGAATCTCTAAAAACACATCGTGATGGCTGGTCAGGGCACTCAGCCCTCCTTCGAGGCGCCAGGGAGCCTGAAGGCGGCTCCCTCAGCTCTCGGCCAGCAGAGGGAGCCTGTGGACTTTAGAAAGGATGCCGCCACCCGGCGGGCAGAACCTTCATGAAGACAAACTCCCTGGGCCAGATATGGAGAGGGCTCTCCAACAGTTTACCCTCCAGGGTAAACCAACAAACCTTAATGGATGCGTCTAATCCAGGCTTCCTCATTCATTTGCTGCGTAACTGCATTTGGGCACCGACCTCTCGTGAGCTCCCTCATTTGTAAAGTGAGGGGTGAGACTAGCAGATGCAAAGACACTCCACCTCCCACACTCTTGTCATTCCTTGGTCCTGCTTAGGATGAGCCCTCTGCTTCTGCCCTGGTGGCGCCTCCAGTGGTGAAGAGACGCCCAGCCCTCCCCTCCAGGGAAGGGTAAACAGAGAAGGCTTTACGAAATCAGAACCTGAAAATCCAGCTCCAGTATTCCCCGTGCCTGTTAGCCACCCCCACTTCCCACGTGCAACCATGGGGGCAAAGCACTTAATATAATTCTCCCATTTAATTCAACATTCCAACCCCCCAAAGCAAGGGAGATAGAAATAATTGTCCCAGTTTTACAGATGAAGAAGCTGAGAGCCAAAGAGGTTAAGAAACTTGCTTAAAATATAGCTGATAAGAGGTGGGGCTGGCGTTTGAGCCAAAGGCCAGGCGTTAACACAGGCTCCCCTCCCGATCACCGTGGGCTTTGTGCTAAGCCTCCTGAGAAATGTTTCTGTCTGATTCTGCTCCTCAGAATCTCTCTAACCTAGAAGGGCTCTTGTGGCCCTCCGTGCACTTCTTCACTGTGCCTAAGAAGAGATGAGTCCAAAAGGGGTTTATGTTTATTTATGTTTACACTTCTTAACTGAAATATAGTTGATGTAAAATATATTACAGATGTATACTATAATGATTCACAGTTTTTAAAGGTTATACTCCATTTATATTATTGTAAAATGTCATCTCTATACTCCGTGTTGTACAATATATCCTTGTGACTTATTTTATACCTAATAGTTTGTACTCTCAACAGAGTTTTTAAATGTTTAGACCCTCTTACACCTGACCAGTTCTCTGCCTATGAAAGCCCACTTTAATAAGAATGTGACTTAAGGATAGTTCTACACCATATACTGGGACAGAACCTCGCAGTTTACACCTAAGTGCCTATTTTCTCGGTTCTTGACACCAAAGGTAAACGTTCACAGTGAAAGGAACATCGTGAAAATGTTCATAGCTCTAGTGAAAGAGTTAGTTGCTCAGTCATGTCTGACTCTTTGTGACCCCATGGGCTGTAGCCCACCAGGCTCCTCTGTCCATGGAATTCTCCAGGCAAGTATACTGGAGTGGGTTGCCATTCCTTTCTCTAGGGGATCTTCCTGACCCAGGGATCGAACTTGGGTCTCCTGCATTGCAGGCAGATTCTTTACTGTCTGAGCCACCAGGGAAGCCCCAAATTTCATAATAAAAATGAAATTTTAAAAGTGCTCACTTTATAGATATAGTGGATATTTCAGCACAGTTTAAGTAATTCAGTCAAGATCACATCACCAAGAGTCAACTAAAATTATCTGTAAGCTTGTTCCCCCAGTTCTAATCCGATCTCGTGCCTTTCTGTGACACCTTTTTTCTTCTAAGTCATTGTTTACCTCCAAAGCCCATGATGCATAATGGGTATATGAGTATGTGTGTGTGTGTGTTTACCATGTTTATGATGAGAGGAAAATGGCAATAAAAAATGCTCAGATTGACATCAGCTGGATGGAGCAGTGGCAAAGGGTGCCGTCAGCAAGAAGGACCCTTTCTTTCCTGCTGAGATCAACTCACAGAGTCTGGGGCTTCCCGGGGTCCTCCCCTGCTTGCCTCTCCCCTGGTCCAAGCTGGGCCACTTCCCTGTGCCTTCCCTGTGACAGAGCACTGTTCCTGTTCAACCTCTCCATGCCCCACCCCAACCCTGAGCCTTCTCCCGGGAGGGAAGCCAGGGAGCAGCAAGGGGCTCCTTGTTTGCCCTTCTTCTTTAGTGAAGGAAAGATACCATCACCTGTCAGCTGCCGGGACCTAATTAACACCTGCTCGGAGTTTCGGTTGCTGATTCAGGGCACAGCTCCCCAGCCAAAGCTCCTGTGGGGAAGTCTGTCAACCTACTAGAGATGGGATGTAGGAATGAGGTCAGCAGAGGGGCAGGGGTCCCTCCTGTCTGAGCTCTTCTAGCATCTTAGGACTAGAACAGAAATGAGCCAGCTTCTAACTAAACCAACGCCTTGTTTAGAAATCCTACCCTTCTGTGTCATGCCCAGACCAAACAGAGAGACCCATCCAGCTCACCCAGTCCTCAGGGTCTCCATCCCAACCTCGTTCTCCAAACACCTCTCACAGTAGCGTAATTCCCTTGTCCCCAGTCTGAAGGATTTCCAGAACTTGAACCCAGGACTGTCTAGCACTGAGCCCGATATCCAAACCTAGAACCTTTCCAGCTTGAACTCACCACTTGGGGTCATGTCTCGGCTTTCACAACCCCACTCCAATTTTCATCTCTTCCCCAAATCCACACCCTTTGGAATGACATCAGAATTCATCTGAATTATTTGAAGAAGAAATAAGCAAATAAACAAACAAGCTCATTATGGAGTGTGATAAGCACTAAGAAGAAAACAAATAAGATGATCAGTAGAGACTGACAGCAGGGGGTGGGGTGGGGCCCCTGTAGCCACAAGAGACCTGAAAGGGCCACTTCCTGGACCACCCCAGGCACATTCTGCCGCCCAGTGTGTATACCACACCCAATCCTCAACCAGTTCCACCACCTACCTCCAGCACCCCTGCCTTTTCTCTGTAGCTCTCAAAACTCTTTGCTATGTTTTATTTAGTATTTTGCTGTTGTTAGTCTTCCCTGGTAGCTCAGATGGTAAAGAATCCGTCTGCAATGCAGCACACCTGGGTTCAAGCCCTGGGTTGGGAAGATCCCCTGGAGAAGGAAATGGCAACCCACTCCAATATACTTGCCTGGAAAATTCCATGGACAGAGGAACCTGGTGGGCTACAGTCCACGGGGTCACAAAGAGCTGGACATGACTGAACGACTCACTCTTGCACTGTTGTTAGTCTAACCAACTATAATCAGAGGGCAAAGACTTTGTATGTTTTGTTCACCCTCTCCGCCCCCAGCACCCAGAGTAGAGTTTGACACACAGCAAGTGCATCATAAATAGATGTTGAATAAATTGAAGTGGCCTCCATTTCTCCCTGGCAAGATGCCCATGAGCCAACAACCCAGAAGGAGCTGGCTCTCCAGACCCTCAGCTGTTCTCAAAGACTTGAGCAGACCTCTCTGATCTTCCAGGACCAAGAGGAAGGGCACGGCTCCTGGGCCATAGGCCACACTTCCCTCAGCTGAAGAGATGCCCAGAATCCAGGACGCAAGCTTCTGGAAGGGAGCCTACTCTCCTTTGGCTTGTTCCTTCCCTTTCTCTCATGACCCCACATTGAGTTATCTTCCTTTAATCACCAGATACATTTCAAAACTGCCCACTTTGTCTCTGTCTCCTTTTCTACTACCTTAGTCCAAGCCACCTCTTCTCTGCCTGGACCACTCTGGTGGCCTCCTGGCTGGTCTCTCTGCTCTTCCACTGAGCTTCCCAGTTCAAGCTTGTGCAGCATCCAGGGTGCTTATGTTAAAACAGAAAACAAGCCTGTCTTTTCTCTGCTTAAAACCCTTCCTTTTTTTTAAGTTCTTCAGGTTTTTAAGCTCCCTCAGGTTTTTCCTTGCTGTCAGATAAAATCCCAGTTCACTCACCCTTATGTCCTATCTCCTTGCCCCTCACTCACTACACTCAAGCCCCGGTGGCCTCTTCTGTCTTTTTCAAATATGGATCTTCTTTGACTTACAGTGGAGGTACATCCCCCAAACTCACAGTAAGTTGACAATATTGTAAGTCAAAAATGCCTTTAATACACCTAACCTACCAAGCATCATAGTTTAGCCTAGCCTACCATACATGTGTTCTGAACACTTCCATTAGCCTGTTGTTGTTCAGTCACTAAGTCATGTCTGATTCTTTGCAACCTCATGGACCGCAGCAGGCCAGGCTTCTCTGTTCTCCACTATCTCCCAGATAGTGTTGCTCAAACTCATGTCCACTGAATCAGTGATACTATCCAGCCATCTCATCCTCTGCTGCTCCCTTCTCCTCCTGCCCTGTCTTTCCCAGCATCAGGGTCTTTTCCAATGAGCCAGCTCTTCCCAACAGGTGGCCAAAGTATTGGAGCTTCAGCTTCAGTATCAATCCACCTAGTGAATGTTCGGGGTTGATTTCCTTTAAGATTGACATTAGCCTATAGTCAGGTAAAATCATCTAACACAAACCTATTTTATAATAAAGTGTTGAATGATTGAATATGGTACTGAAACTGAAAACAGAATGGTCGTAAGGGTCCAGAACAGTTCTAAGTGTGTGGGTCATTTACCCTAGTGATCACATGGCTGACTGGGAGCTGCCACTGCCCGGCATCAAGAAGGAGCATCACACCACACATTGCAAGCCTGGGAAAAGACCCAAATCCAAATTTTGAACTTTGGTTTCTGCTGAATGCCTGTCTCTTTTGCACTATCACGAAGTCAAAAAATCATGTTGAAATTTTGTAAGCCAGGAATCATCTCTACGTCAAGTTCTTCCCATTAGTTTTGAAGTTTCTCTCTTCCCAGGATGCTCTCTCATCCTGCTCAGATGTTACCTGCCTGGGGAGGCCTTGGGGACCTGGCTACCTGAAGGTGTGCCCCTTCAGATATAGCTGTTCTGCACCACGCTGTTGCATTTACTTCCTTCCTACTCCTACATCCTCCATAGTTACCTTTTTGAGTGTATGGTCTGCCTCTCCCACTAGTGGAAGCTCCATCAGGGTAGACATCATTGTCTCTTTCATTCATGTCCCTCCTCTGTATGTCTCACATGTGGTTTGTGCTCAATGAATATTCTTTTGAAAGAATGGATACAGGGGACCTCTACTTATTCACATCTTATCAGTCTTGTATCCACTGACCCTGGTTGCAACTTTTTCATCCTGCTGGGCCTCTTACAAGCCTTTGCACCTTGGACATCCCCCTTGCTTTCCACCTCGTTTCTCACAAGGCCTTCATGCCCTTACCAGCCTTTGGGACTTTGCTTTTTCCTCTGATCAATATGCTCCTCCAATACAGTTGAACCCTCATCCATTCTTCAATGTGAGGTTCAAACGTGAATTTGAAGTGTGTACAGATTCCCGATATCTCATCCTTTAGGTGTCAACAGATTACATCACTAATAGCACCTTTATCATGCTGCATTTTATTGTGTTGCTGCTGTTGCTGTTTTATGCTTCTGTCGCCCAGGTGGGCAGGCTTCCTAGGTGGTGCTAGTGCTAAAAACCTGCCTGCCAATGCAGAGGCAGAAGAGAATGTGGGCTCAATCCCTGGGTCAGGAAGGTCCCAAAGAGGAGAGCATGGATGGCCACCCACTCCAGTATTCCTGCCTGGAGAACCTCACGGACAGAAGTGCCTGGCAGGCTATGGTCCATAGGGCCGTACAGAGTCAGACACAACTCAATTGATTTAGCACACACGCACACTCCCGGTTGGAGCATGGCAACTTCTTGAAGACAAGCATCTGTCTTTCCATTATCATATTCCCAAGACTTACCAGAGCACATAAACATGGTCGGTGCTCAGCACATGCGAGTGGAACTGCTTGGGAAGCCCCTTATTACATGATCTCTTAGCTCTTGGACTGTCTTTGTCCCCTCTGCTGACACCTAAATATGAAATTTCCCAAGTTTCTCCTCTCAAACCTGATTTTCTGCACTCTTTTCCATAGAATGTCAGAGTTTAAAGCAGTTCCTCAATTCCCAGAACATAGGAAGTCCTGTCATGTTGGATCTCCTCCTTAATCTTGAGGCCCACCTGTCACTGACCTCTCCAGCCTTCTGCCTGGCCAGGTAGCCTCAGTGGACAGACCTTATTTTTTTAAAGGATCTTCGAAGAACCATCCTGACACTCAACACATACATCCTACCCAACAGAAATGGGACAGATTTCAGCTTTATGCCAGGAAGACATGACCTCAGGAAAGACTCAAGATTCTTGGAGTTGTTGCTCTTTGGGATGAAACTAGGAAGGATAGGGCCAAGGAATATTCAGTCCAAGGGGTCACTCTGCCACCTCAGCTCACGAAGTTGGATTTTAGATAGTGACTCCAATGAGGTCAGCATTTTTGTAAATGCATAATGAGGTCACACAGATAAAGACAACAGCAAACCCTCCGAATACAATGCGGCCACCAAGGCCTTAGGACCGCTCACTATGGCATCATTTTCAGAGCTATATAACAGGTCTGCTGCATAGGCGATCTCAGAAAAAAGTCAAGCAAGGTACAGTTCTGGGTAACTATTATCAGGGTCCAAAACTCCCACCCACAGCACATCACAGCTCTGGCATGTTCACCCTGAGCCTGAATGGGTGTTACACTAAGTCTGAGTTCAAAGGTTTGGCAACACTCCCATCTCTACCCCTCACCCAAATGAATATCAAGAGCCATCAGCAAGATTTAAGGTAAAAAGCATAGCCTTTGTAGTGAAACCGATCTGGGTTGGAATCATGACGTTCCCACTTGCAAACTTCATTCAGTAAATGTCTATTGAAGTCATTCTATGCACCAGACACTGGAGCAGACCTTGGGGGAAAAAGAAGAAAACAGAACAGACGGGGACACTGGGCAGATTAGTTAAACCAGCAGGCCTCTGCTTTCTCATCTCAAATGAGACAATGGCTACCCCTTAGTGGTTGAGAGGATTTTTTGAGACAATGTGTATAATTGTGGAGCTATTTACGTTATTGTCATTGTAATTAATGATACAATATGGTAGCAGTATGTGTGGAGAGTCATACAATTGTTTAAACCCCTGAACCCTAAGGAACACTATCCTAAAGAAAAGCCCAGGGACAAAGATACACAGAAGGAGAGAGATGGAAAAGAGAGAAAGCATCTACTCTGTGTCTACATTTCACAAGGCTCTGGGAGGGATTGGGGGCAGTAGGAGAAGGGGACGACCGAGGATGGGATGGCTGGATGGCATCACGGACTCGATGGACATGAGTCTGAGTGAACTCCGGGAGATGGTGATGGACAGACAGGGAGGCCTGGCGTGCGGCGATTCATGGGGTCGCAAAGAGTCGGGCACGACTGAGCGACTGAAGTGAGTGAGTGAGGGAGAAACACCTTACATTTGTTAACTCATGAAAATTGAGCAAAGGAAAAAAATATAAGCAACCTAAATATTCAGCAGTAGTATAATGAGTGGAATATTTTACAGTCATTTAGAGTAATTATACAGACTATGTAGCAACACAGAAAAATGCTCATGACATCATGTTAGGTGGAGAAAAGAGGTTAGAGTGTGGGCATGTGGATGACACTTGCAGCTATGTACAATTCCTACACAAAAACGCAGCCACACAAATCAACAAGTCTGCTCTAGAATGACGGCTTGATGAAGCTAATTATTTTGCTCTCCGTTTCCCAAGCTGCTTGCAGTCTTGTTTCCTTGATTGTTATGTTACTTTAACGGGTGTGTTGTTTTAAGGTGCTTTGTTTGCAGGTTATGTCACTCTGTCCTATTTGGCCTCCCCATCAATTCTGAGAGGGGAGGATAACCCATTTTCGTGCTTGAAAGTCTCAAAAAGTAGCAGATCTTTGAAGAGGCATCAGCTGCCCTCAATTCATTTCTGTTTCCTGAAAAACAAATGGAAGATACGTTGTTGTTCAGTCGCCAAGTCATGTCCAACTTTTTGCGACCCCATGGACTCCAGCGTGCCAGGCCTCCCTGTCCCTCACCATCTCCCAGTGTTTGCCCAAGTTCATGTCCATTGACAGTGATACCATCCAATCATCTCACCTACCCCTTTTATATTTAGCTCTTCAACTGCTCATAGCAAGCCTTCAGTACCTAAGGTACTGTTACAGCAGCACCTGCCAGCACCGATATCAACAACTGGCTCTGTGTCTCTGGGAAGGCCATCAGTGCAGGCTGAATTCCTGTCTATCCATCCACTTCCTCTACCATCTACTCGTCTAACCATTTTAGGATTCACTATCTGTCCATCCATATTCCCATCCCTCTGCCATTTACCCATTTACTCTTCCTTGGAAGGATATCATCATGAAACTCCCTTACAGGACTTATAAAAATGTCCTTATTCTTCAGCTGAAAAATCAGGTATGAAAGGGCTCAGTCCGCGTTCCTGGATGGGGTCAGTGCTGCGGCAGGGCAGGACCCAGTGCTTCTCATCTTCCCTTGGTCCCTGGTGGGCTGATTGACAGCTGGTTCCACAAGGGGCAGGTTCCCAAGGCCCATCCTGGGAACAAAGGGTTCCAGTAATCAGGTCACATTTGTCACTGGGGTCCTCCCTGTCCCAGTTGGCCTGCTGGAACAGGATCTTCAAGGCATTCCGAGCATTTGCTGGCTCAGTCTGTCACACTCTTGCCCTGCGGGTCGAGTGGGAGAGGCACTGCGGTATGCGCTTGCCAAGCTGCCAACTGAAAACCTGTTTTAATCAATTAAACAATGGACTCTCATAACATAAGCCAAGATTGTGACCTTCTCAATCAAGCACTAATTGGGGTGGATGAGGACAATGTGCCCTGGGCCTTGTCACCCTGCATCAGACTCCTTAGAGTCCTATCTTCATCCCTAATGAGGTTAGAGGGGAAACTGAGCCAGGGTCCGCTGAGTGACTGGGATGTGTTCACAGAAAAACTAAAGAGTTAAACATGTGTGCGGTATGTGTCGGATGTGAGGTCCATTGCCGGGTGCTAGGTGTGCAAGGATGAGCGTAGCACAGTTCCTGCGTGTAAGCACGCAGTCTAGGGGAGAAAACAGACCCTATTCACCATCTGACCCTGTAGCTCAGATGGTAGAGAATCTGTCTGCAACGTGGGAGACCCAGGTTCAACCTTGGAGAAGGGAATGGCTACCCACTCCAGTATTCTTGCCTGGAGAAATCCATGGAGGCTCCAAAGGAGCCTCGTGAGCTGCAGTTCATGGGATCACAAAGAGTCTGACATGACTGAGCAACTAACACACACAAACACACACACACACGACAGTGACAATCAGTGTGTACAGAGCCGTCACAGGGTGGATGAGAGTGCAGGTGGGAGCAGCCACATGTGTCTAGATAGTCCCTGAGGTTGAAGAAGAGGGCATTAGAACTGAGCCTGGAGAGCATAAGAAGACATGGCTGTTTCCTGATAAACCAGCCCATGGAAAAGCAAGGGAAAGGGCCTCACTGGGCCTCTGAGACCCTTCAGCTCAGATTTGAAAATGTAAGCCACAGAAGCTCCTCCTGGTGTTCCTGGAACACACTGAAGGCTGTTATACCACCAGGTTACTAGTAGCTTCTCTACTCTCTACCAGCGGTCCCTAGTCTACTCACACTTCAAGTTCTAACTCTCAGGCCACCTCCTCTAAGAAGCCTTCCTGGAGTGACTCAGCCCCAGAGCCACTCGCCTCTGCTCCCTCAGTGGGGGACCACAGTGATCAAGCTGCACTCCAGTGAGTTTTCAAATCCTGCTTCCTTATCTGCCTAGTAGCCCACACAGTGCCTGGCATACAGTAGGTCCTCAACATCTGATTGTCAAGTGGCTAACACCTCCCAAAATGGACTCACCCTCAGGTGATCCAGAAGCACCATCCAGACCCACATCCTGCAAGGCTAAGCTTGTTGTTATGGCAGGAAGCCATCAGTTAACTTGGGAAAAACAAGTCTGCATGGAATCCAGCCAGTTCCCCTGCCAGCATGCCACAGGCCAGTTGCCATCTCCAACACACACCAGAGTTTCTAATATTTATACGAAACTTGGTGAGCACTGGGCACCAGTCAACAATCAGCTACCCACGAGTGCTGACTGAGCCCTCACCGCATACAAGGCATCAGAGCACCAAGACCAGTCAGCGGCTAGGAAGAGAAGCGGGAAGAGCTTACCAGTCATCAAAGAGGAGATTAAGCTCATTTCTTTTTAATTCATTGAAAAGACCATCTGATGTACATTATATATTTCCTGACCTTCCCATAGTGGGCCCGTCTTACTTATACAGCTAGATTTTTATTAAAAAGAAGATTTTGAGACAATCTGAGTGGGAGTGGTAACAATTCCAGGAATACAATTACTGATTAATATTAATTGATAGATTGCCAATAGGCTTCAATTTGCTATCCACCTAGTTAGTCACTAGCTGTGAATGGGAAAGCAGGGAGGTACTGAGTATGTGTGGAAAGAAGTGAAGCTGGTGGAGGCAATGGGAGAGTGGAGGTAGCAGGACTACAGAAGCCTCGGGGGGCATTGTCAGGGCAGTGATATCATGAGCAAGTCAGACCCATTGTTGCCAGGCTTCTTCCCAAATTGCCTTCTCCTACCTCAGCTCACCTCCTTTCCAACTAAAACCCTAAGACTTGAGCCCCTAGAGCAGTTCTGTCCCTAAAACTGCCCTGTATGGGAACCAATGATTCTGCCTTCTTGCTTAGAAAAAAAATAGGGAAGAGGTGTGTGTGTATATATATAATATATATTGGTTTTTTTGAAAGGAACTTCATTTGGCAAACCAGGAGGAAAGCAAAGCAAGAGTAATTAGAAGTAGTAGACATGGACAGCCATACCAGGCACACACTCCTTATCTGCAGCATTGAATCTGCACAGTGGACAACCCAGGACTCGGTCTTCCTATTCTCACCAGTGATTTGCTGCCTGCTCTCCCAAGAGCTGCCCCCATGCCTTATTGACATGGTCCAGGCAGGTGAGAAGAAAACATTTTTTTTAGAAGATAATATTTTGCTATTTCTCACCTGGGGGCTCTGAACTGAAGACAGTTCTGCCCACCCACGGCAAATAGCATTCCCTGGGGCCCTTGGTCTCCTCCCTAGCTGGTACCTATCAGCAGGTGAGCTGGCTGCGATTTTCTCTTCTCCTGTAATCTTATCAAGAGAGGCCCCAGCTCAGATCCCCTACTGCCTGTTCTCAGGACCCCATCTACTCGCTGGTGCATTTCTCTAAGCTTGGGTCTTCTGTCCCCCTTGCCAGTAGCAGCCCAAATGCTCCTTGGGCCAGTCGTTGGCCATCCTGTCAATCACCCCTTAGTCCCGCCTCTCCAAGCCCCAGAGCCTAATGGCGCCCCCTTCCCTGGCTCCTGCGCAGACTCGCTGGAGCTTGTCTCTGCAGACTTCAGCCCCAGCGGCCATTTGCACACATCTGGTCTGTGATGAGGCTCCTCACCTCCTGGCCTCACTCTCTACCTTCAGGGCAACCAGGCACAGGTCCGTATGGTTCCGTTCTGCCCAGATGTTCTGTGTGTCTTGCTTCCATCTGCCTGGACTGTTCCCATTGCTCCTGAAGTGAAACTCAGCGCCTTTCATTGCCCACCCCATTTCTCAAAGTCTGAAAACCCCTTCTCAAATCCCAGCTTTGCCATTTAACAGACAGCTGACATGGACAAATCTTTTGAAACTTCCAGGGATAAGCCATATCTGTAAAATAGGTAAAGTGATCATAACTAACGCGAAGAATCCAATGAGAGGCAACATAGGAAGAAGTGTCTTGTTACCTATCAAAGTGAGCTTTTAGTTTTCTTGGCCTTCGGCTGCAGGCTGACCTCATTGTTTGTCTTCGCCCGAAATGCATTTTCCGTCTGGTCTGGGGTGGCTGGGGCCCCTCAGGAGCCTGGCTTCTTTGCAGATTTTCTGGTTTTTTCCTCTTGCCTCCCACTCAGGTTGGGTGCCCTGTAGAGGCCTTTCTGCTGTATGCACAGCTCAACACTAGGTGGCAGCCTAACCACAGGCTCTTGCTGGATGAGCCTCGCCTCCTGACTTGACTCAGAACCCAGGCCTGAGGCTTCCACGGAGTTACCCATGTATCAGGCACGTCTCAGGATTTGCCCTATCCCATAACTGCGGCTGTTGGTAGTAGAGACCCAAAGAAAGCTGCCTACTGCTACATTCAGGCGTAAGCCAGAGAAACAAGAGGCAGCTTGGGTCAGGTCCCAAGTCAGCTCTTCTGCCAGCTGGGGCTACCTTTGTAGAACAAACATCCAACACAGCCCTTGGAGGAGCTAGAGGGAGCTGAGGCCTGGGTGCCTGCAGAAGGGCCTGGCATGGCAGCCTTTCTACTTTCAGGGCTTGGAGTTCCCAGAAATCCAGAGGCCCCACTGGGTTCCCACTGAGCCTGGGGATACAAGCTTTCAAACTTTCTCCCCACTGACTTCCTCCCCTTAAGATGGGCATGATCACTAAGTTACCATTCTTTTTTTTTTTAAGCCAATTTAAATAAATTTATTTGAAATTAAACTTTAAAATGTATTTAAATTAATTTAATTTGAAATTAAAATTTAAATAAATGAAAATTCCAAGTGGTGACATACAAAGATAGAAATGAGGTAACTCAAGCTGTTTCCTGGGTGTTTTTTTCCCTCTTTTTAAAGTAGACTTCATTTTAGGTCAATTTTATTTTTTATGTTATTTTTTGCTCTTTAAGACTTTGGGGTTTGTTGTTGTTGTTACATATTTTTTTCCCCATTGGGGTTTAGTTGCTTTGGGGCTTCCCAGTTTGCGCTAGTGGTAAAGAACCTGCCTGCCAATGCAGGGCACAGGAGAGATGCAGGTACAATCCCTGGGTCTGGAAGATCCCCTGGACTAGGGAATGGCAACTCACCCCAGTATTCTTGCCTGGAAAATCCCATGGACAGAGGAGCCCGGCGGGCTATAGTCCACAGGGTCGCACAGAGTGAGACGCAATTGAAATGACTTAGCACACACATAGTTGCTTTACACTGCTGTGTTGATTTCTACTGTACAGCAAAGTTAATCAGTATACATATATACCCTCTTGGATTTCCTTCCCATTTAGGTCACTACAGAGTGCCAAGGAGAGTTCCCTGTGCTATCCAGTAGGTTCTCAAGTTATCTATTTTATATATAGCTTCATTAGGGTATTTGTGTCCATCCCAATCTCCCAATTCATCCACCACCTCCTTTCCCCCTTGGCATCCATACATGTCCTCTATGTCTGTGTCTCTGGTTTTTTTTTTCCTTTGGTTTTTTTTTTTTTTTTTTTTTTGGTCTGCTTTGCAAATAAGATCCTTCATCGACACCATTTTTCTAGATTTCACATATATGCATGATACGTGGTGTTTGTTTTTCTCTCTGTGACATTTCACTCTATATGACAGACTCTAGGTTCATCCACGTCTCTGCAAATGACACAGCTTCCTTTCTTTCTTAGTCAAACTGATTGAAAAGCTTTCTTCACTCTCTCCCCTCTCACTGCCTCCCACTTACACCTCAGCCCACTGTATTCTGTTTTCTCCTCCTCTGTCTTTCAAAATCTGTGTCTCCGGGGCCGGCCCTGCTCCTCTATTGCCAACTCTAAGGCCACTTTCAGCCTTCATCTCGCTGCATCTCTTAGACCGCACTTATGACCCCTCCTTGGGGCTTCCCAGGTGGTGCTAGTGGTAAAGAACTCGCAGGAGACATAAGAGACACGAGTTTGATACCTGGAGGAGGGCATGGCAACCCACTCCAGTATTCTTTCCTGGGGAGTCCCTGGGACAGAGGTGCCTGGTGGCTACAGTCCATAGGGTTGCAAAGGGTCAGACATGCCTGAGGCGACTTACCACACATGCACACGCAAATGCCCCCTCCTCGATATGATTCTCTTCACCCTACTTTAAAATGTCCTTGATCTATTTCATATACTCTCCTTAAACTTAATACTCTCACTTTTTTACTCAGCACTTATATCTCGAAGATTTTCGAACCTCTGCCTTAGGACCTGGCATCCCTCTGCTCCAGTGCCCTGTCTCCAGCTGTTTTAACACTCCTGAGACTAAGCTTCTCTTTCCACCCTAGGCCCGATGGGCGTGTTCCTCCTCCCATCTTTGTCTCAGGGAAGAGCATCCCCAGCAACCACAGCAGTGACCAAAGCCACAACACTGCAAGTCATCGCTGCCCTTCCCTGACCCTCCGCGCTACATCCACTTGATAACCATGTCCTGTCCATTCTGCCCCTTCAGTTCAGTTCAGTCGCTCAGTTGTGTCAGACTCTTTGCAACCCCATGAATCGCAGCACACCAGGCTTCCCTATCCATCACCATCTCCCGGAGTTCACTCAGATTGACATCCATCGAGTCCGTAATGCCATCCAGCCAGCTCATCCTCTGTCGTCCCCTTCTCCTCCTGCCCCCAATCCCTCCCAGCATCAGAGTCTTTTCCAATGAGTCAACTCTTTGCATGAGGTGGCCAAAGTACTGGAGTTTCAGCTTTAGCATCATTCCTTCCAAAGAAATCCCAGGGCTGATCTCCTTCAGAATGGACTGGTTGGATCTCCTTGCAGTCCAAGGGACTCTCAAGAGTCTTCTCCACCACCACAGTTCAAAAGCATCAATTCTTTGGTGCTCAGCCTTCTTCACAGTCCAACTCTCACATCCACACATGACCACAGGAAAAACCATAGCCTTGACTAGACGGACCATAGTCAGCAAAGTAATGTCTCTGCTTTTGAAAATGCTATCTAGGTTGGTCATAACTTTTCTTCCAAGGAGTAAGCGTCTTTTAATTTCATGGCTGCAGTCACCATCTGCAGTGATTTTGGAGCCCAAAAAAATAAAGTCTGACACTGTTTCCACTGTTTCCCCATCTGTTTCCCATGAAGTGATGGGACCGGATGCCATGATCTTCGTTTTCTGAATGTTGAGCTTTAAGCCAACTTTTTCACTTTCCTCTTTCACTTTCATTAAGAGGCTTTTGAGTTTCTCTTCACTTTCTGCCATAAGGGTGGTGCCGTCTGCATATCTGAGGTTATTGGTATTTCTCCCGGCAATCTTGATTCCAGCTTGTGTTTCTTCCAGTCCAGCATTTCTCATGATGTACTCTGCATAGAAGTTAAATAAGCAGGGTGACAATATACAGCCTTGATGTATTCCTTTTCCTATTTGGAACCAGTCTGTTGTTCCATGTCCAGTTCTAACTGTTGCTTCCTGACCTGCATACAGATTTCTCAAGAGGCAGTTCAGGTGGTCTGGTATTCCCATCTCTTTCAGAATTTTCCACAATTTATTGCGATCCACACAGTCAAAGGCTTTGGCATAGTCAGTAAAGCAGAAGTAGATGTTTTTCTGGAACTCTCTTGCTTTTTCCATGATCCAGCGGATGTTGGCAATTTGATCTCTGGTTCCTCTGCCTTTTCTAAATCCAGCTTGAACATCTGGAAGTTCACGGTTCACATATTGCTGAAGCCTGGCTTGGAGAATTTTGAGCATTACTTTACTAGCATGTGAGATGGAGTGCAATTGTGCGGTAGTTTGAGCATTCTTTGGCATTGCCTTTCTTTGGGATTGGAATGAAAACTGACCTTTTCTAGTCCTGTGGCCACTGCGGAGTTTTCCAAATTTGCTGGCATATTGAGTGCAGCACTTTCACAGCATCATCTTTCAAGATTTGAAATAGCTCAACTGAAATTCCATCACCTCCACTAGCTTTGTTCATAGTGATGCTTTCTAAGGCCCACTTGACTTCACATTCCAGAATGTCTGGCTCTAGATGAATGATCACACCATCATGATTATGTGGGTCATGAAGATCTTTTTTGTACAGTTCTTCTGTGTATTCTTGCCACCTCTTCTTAGTATCTTGTGCTTCTGTTAGGTCCAGACCATTTCTGTCCTTTATCGAGCCCATCTTTGCATGAAATGTTCCCTTGGTATCTCCAATTTTCTTGAAGAGATCTCTAGTCTTTCCCATTCTGTTATTTTCCTCTATTTCTTTGCCCCCTTAGTATCTCTCAGATATCTCCCCATCATGGCCCCTCCCATGCCCAGACAGGTCCTCCTGTCCTTCCTGCAACAACTGCAGCAGGCTCCAAATGGTCTCTCTGCTCTCATTCACCGCCCCCCACCACTACCACTGCATCTCCTCACTGAGTGAGCGTTCCCTATGAAATGCAGAGCTAAACGGGTAGTTTGTATGCTCAGTAGTCTTCAGTGCCCTGAGGGTAGCATCTAAATATTATTGCGTGGCTCACAAGAACTTTCATGACCTCGGTCTGCCCGCTTTCTCCAGCCACGCAGCTTGGCGGCCTCCGCCCTCAACTCCAGATTGCAGCAAAACTGTCCTTGGACATGCCACACCCTCGCCTGCTAGCGTCTCTTCTGTCTGTTCTTCCTCTCATACCCCTTTTTTGTCCACTGGGACTCTGCTTAGAATTTCTAATTCCCTAACCCCAGTGCTGTACTAGGGACACCTTGCCTGAGCTTCCTTGATCAAAGTACTCACTATTGCAATTGGGTGGGTGATCAGACCTCACTACACTCTAAACGTGAGGACAAGAAATGTGCTTTTTTTTGGTCTTTGGGACCCCGGCACCAAGTTCATCACTTGACATAGAGAAGGAGTAAAACAAATATTTGATTGGTGGGTAGATGAATGGATGAGAAATGAAAAATTATTGTTCAGGAAAAGTTTCCTGATTATTCAGAGGTGGTCTGGCTTTCAGATTTCTCACCTTAACCCCAAGAGTCTGGCACCTGTTACATGAAGTCAGACCTCAGAAGGATCCAAAGCAACACAGCAGAGTGCTTTCCGTGGGACCAGGGGGATGGGAACACCTTCTCTAGGTTCCTGGCAGGAAGTTTAGGCCCTGGGGAGCATGCAGCCAACACAGGGCTCCAACTCTGCTCCCACTTTGGCCCAGAGGGATGCCTTGTCAAACCAGGGAGAGGGGAGCAATACAGCTAAGCACTTGACCAGAAGACAAAGCCAGCCTCTCTACACTTTGTCTGCTGTGGACAAAGGGAGCACTGAGCCATGCGCCAGTCTGGGGATGAATGGAATATTACTTACCCACTAAAAAGAATGAAATAAGGCCACCTGTAGCAACATGACTGAACCTAGAGACTGACGCACTGAATGAAGTCAGTCAGACAGAGAAAGAAAGATCATATGATATCACTTACACTAGAATCATGACTGAGCGACTGACCCGAACTGACATTGGAATCAAAAGAGTGATACAAATGAACTTATTTACAAAACAGAAACAGATTCACAGACTTAGAGAACCAATTCATGGTTACCAGGAGGAAAGGGTAGAGGAGAGGAATAGTTGATGAGTTTGAGGTTAACATGTATACACTGCTGTATTTAAAATGGATAACCAACAAGGACCTACTGTATAGCACAGGGAACTCTGCTCAATATTCTGTAATAGTCTAATTGGGAAAAAAATAAAAAAAAAAATAGTCTAATTGGGAAAAGAATTTGTAAAAGAATAGATACATGTTCCCAGGTGGCACTATTGGCAAAGAACCCACCTGCCAGTGAAGAAGACATGAGGGACATGGGTTTGATCCCTGGGTCGGGAAGATCCCCTTCCCGAAGGGAATGACAACCCACTCCAGTATTCTTGCCTGGAGAAGCCCATGGACAGAGGAGCCTGGTGGGCTACAGTCAACAGGGTCACAAAGTGACTTAGCACATATGTATAAGTGAATCATTTTGTTGTACATCTGAAACTAACACAACATTGTTAATCAACTATACCTCAGTGTAAAACAAAAATTTTTTAAATAAAAATATTTTAATAAAATTTTATTAATAAAATAAAATACTATAAATATTTTTAATTTAATAAAATATAAATAAAAATTTTTAAAATGAGATGCAAACACAAGAACAAGTCTTAAGGACAAAGACTTTTTTTTTTTTTAATGTGGCCCCCAGGGGTCGCTACGAGTTGGACACGACTGAGCGACTTCACTTTCACTTTTCGCTTTTCGCTTTCATGCATTGGAGAAGGAAATGGCAACCCACTCCAGTGTTCTTGCCTGGAGAATCCCAGGGACAGGGGAGCCTGGTGGGCTGCCATCTATGGGGTCGCACAGAGTCGGACATGACTGAAGCAACTTAGCAGCAGCAGCAGCAGCAGGCTTGTTTGGCTTCCCTGCAATAGCTTCCAGAAAAAAGAATAAAATACCAAAGAGGGAGAAAAGCTTGATTCATTTCTCAGCCCTCAGCCTCTCTCTCTCAAAGGCAGAGCCCACTGACTAAAACCTGAGGGTCTGGAACTTGGACAGATGCCAGGAAATAGAAGCCCAAGTGCCTGCTCCTACTAATAATGACCGCAGCAGGCCACGGCAGCCCCGTCGATGATGTCTTACATTTCAGAACACACTTCACAGGCTGGGTCTTTGTTCCTGCTCTTTTCTCTGATTGCTCTCCCACCACACGGTCTCTTCAAGTTTAGCCATCCCTCAAAACCCAGTGCAAATGCATGATCTGTGAAGCTTCCTCAGAGCACCCCCACCCCGAGCCTGAATTGAGCCTTATCTTCCCCTTTCTTCTGTAATACGCAGTCGCTCAGTCGTGGCCTACTCTTTGCGGCCCCATGCACTGCAGCCTGCCAGGTTCCTCTGTCCATAGGAGTGCCCGGGCAAGAACACTGGAGAGGGTTGCTATTTCCTTCTCCAGGGGATCTTCCTGACCCAGGGATAGAATCCACATCTCTGGAGTCTCCTGTGTTGGCAGGCAGATTCTTTACCACTACACCACCTGGGAAGCCCTATTGCTTTTATGACATTAATCTCGATTTCTCTTTCACTGGTATTTCCTATGACTGTCTTTGATTATGTTCTTGACAAGATCATAACTGCCTGGCAAGGAGGAATTGGTTTAGCCGTGTCTACATTTCCCATGGTTCTAGCCCTGTGTTCTAGGCATGTGATAAATGTGCATTAAATTGAATGACAATTATCAAAGCATTACACCATGCAATTTTCAAGGCACCATGCAGACAACTAGGTTCATAAGTTCAAAGCATATGGAAAAAAGAGGAGTGATCATATGGGTAGGGCTTATCTGGGAAGACTTCCAGGAGGAGGTGTGGCTGGAGGAAGCTGTGCCAGGTGGGGCTGAGAATCATAACCAAACCTGTTAAGTTTTGGGACGCAAAGGCCAGGTTTCTCTCCTTCCTCACCCACCCTTTCCCTCATTCCCAGTATAGAATAGTGGCAGTATGTATAGTGGTTAGAAATGGAGACTCTCAGGACAGACTGCCTGGATATATATCCTAGCTTAGCCTATTAATGGCTGGTGACCTTGGCCTGGCACCCATCTGGCCTCAGGTTCTTCCTCCCTGTAAAGTGTGGGTCAAGTAGTATCTAACTTACTGGATTACGTGATGATTTAATGAATTAATTCATGAAAAACTCTTACGAGGTGCCAACAGCTAATCTCAATGCTTTATATAGATTAACTCATTTAATCCTCACACAGCCCAATAAGGTTGATACTATAATTATCCTCACATTGCCGGTGAGGAAATTGAGACTCAGAGAACCTGGGGTGGGGAGATCATTAGCTTACGTCGCTTCAGTTGTGTCTGACTCTGTGTGATGCTATGGACTGTAGCCTGCCAGGTTCCTCTGTCCATGGGATTCTGTGGGCAAGAATACTGGAGAGGGTTGCCAGTCCAGTGCCACTCCTGCCCTCCACACCAAGGACCAGGCCCGAGTCTCTTGTGTCTCCTGCATCGGCAGATGGGTTCTTTACCACTAGTGCCTCCCAGGAAGGCCCCATCAGTAGCACGCAGGCACGCAGTCACTTCAGTCGTGTCCGACTCCGTGCGACCCTCTGTACTGTAGCCTGTCAGGCTCCTCTGGCCATGGGATTCTCCAGGCAAGAATGCTGGAGTGGACTGCCAAGCCCTCCTCCAGGGGATCTTCCCTACCCCTGGATCAAACCCATGTCTCGTGTCTCCTGCAATGGCAGGCAAATTGCTTACCACTGCCATCACCGGGGATATCCTACCCCAAAATGTCACACCTTCCAAACATGACAAGCTTGGACCTGCTTACCCCCAACCATCCAACTCTTCCCCTGAAGAAGCAGAACTACAATCATACCTCCAAATAATAACTTTGCTTTCGTTATAATTCATAACCATCTGCTAAGTGCTTTCACATTGGATCCTCACTACATTCCTATGAGAGAGCCATCACTGCCCCTGCTTTTCAAACAAATTCATGAGGCCTGGAGAGGCAGTGAGACTTGGAGAAGCAGGCTCCTTGGTTCCAGGTCCAGTATGAAAAGCCAGGACTGAGAAAACCAGATCTGTATCCAGACTGCGATAGTTAATTTGCCAACTCAGCTAGGCCGTGGAGCGCAAACATCAGTCTAGATGTTGCTATGCTTTAGATATGATTGACGTTTAAATCAGTCAACTTTGAGTATAGCAGATTATGTTCCTTAATTTGAGGGGCCTCATCAGTTGAAGGCCTTATGAGAACAATATTGAGGTACCAGGAAGACAGAGAATTTTCTCTCCAGCCTAACTTTGGCCTCAAGACTGTAACATCAACTTTCTCCAGAATTTCCAGCCTACTGACCTGCTCTGTGAATTTCAGACTTGCCAGGTCCAACCGGGCACGAGGGCCATTTCCTGAAAATAAACTCCGCATTGCTTCTGTCTCTCTGGAGAACCGTAATATATGGGACCACACGAAGAAGCCGCGAGCGTGCTTCCAAAACCATGCTCCATCTCGACAGCCTCCCTAAGGGTGGTGAGCCAGCCTGTAATTATCAGTCTCTATCCTCTTCACCTCCTGTAGGGACAGTTTTTATCATGCTTAAAAAAGAGGACTGACTGTTAGTGCTGGAAATATGTAAGAGCACAGCCTTCTTCATTTAAGAAAGAAAAGAAAAACACAGACCCTTTTGTGGTGGAACAGATGTGGTCCTGCCCCAGATGGGACCACCTCACATCCTGCATGTTCTAGAATAGGTTTTATACACGTAGCAGCAGTGGCATCAAAGAGAACTGAGCCAAGAAGTCTCATTTTAAGAGGAGTTCTCATGAAACATGCAGCACAACCAGAGAGAAGCAAGCCCCGGGCAAAACATGGGCTAGAGCGCCAGGTCCGGCCCGGGGACCTAGGAGGCAGCTGGGGCCCCTCCCCCCTGCTCTAGCCTTAGCAACACCTGCAGGGTTTCTTTCAACTCAGAGTTTAGGAATGGACAGCAAAGAGGCTTCAACATGCTGAAACCTACTTGTGTAAATGACGTGAAGTTTGATAAAAAAAAATATTAAGGAAAACTGCATTCTCAAATTACCCAACAATTTTCAGAGCACTTCTGGGGTTAGGCAGAGTCCCTCCTCACTGAGGAATGGATGGACCTCCCAGGTGTGGCCCTCTCAGGATTTCCTTCTTGTGCTATTCTGGATCTGTGTCACCCGCCAAACCTCTTTGTCAACAAACCTCCAAATATTCACATCCTTGTGCCAGGAGCTGTTATTGAAATCACAGATAATTTCTGGCTTTCTATTCACCTTGAAGTTCAGACTTTTTATCAACTGTAATTCAAATTACATCTGGCCCTATTTGGTACTAAATAGTCCAATCCCAAAGAAAAGCAATGCCAAAGAATGCTCAAACTACCACACAATTGCACTCATCTCACATGCTAGTAAAGTAATGCTCAAAATTCTCCAAGCCACACTTCAGCAATACGTGAACTGTGAACTTCCAGATGTTCAAGCTGGTTTTAGAAAAGGCAGAGGAACCAGAAATCAAATTGCCAACATCTGCTAGATCATGGAAAAAGCAAGAGAGTTCCAGAAAAAACATCTACTTCTGCTTTATTGACTATGCCAAAGCCTTTGACTGTGTGGATCACAATAAATCATGGAAAATTCTGAAAGAGATGGGAATACCAAACCACCTGAACTGCCTCTTGAGAAATCTGTATGCAGGTCAGGAAGCAACAGTTAGAACTGGACATGGAACAACAGACTGGTTCCAAATAGGAAAAAAGGCTGTATATTGTCACCCTGCTTATTTAACTTACATGTAGAGTACATCATGAGAAACGCTGGACTGGAAGAAACACAAGCTGGAATCAAGATTGCCGGGAGAAATACCAATAACCTCAGATATGCAGATGACACCACCCTTATGGCAGAAAGTGAAGAGGAACTCAAAAGCCTCTTGATGAAAGTGAAAGAGAGAGTGAAAAAGTTGGCTTAAAGCTCAACATTCAGAAAACGAAGATCATGGCATATGGTCCCATCACTTCATGGGAAATAGATGGGGAAACAGTGTCAGACTTTATATTTTTGGGCTCCAAAATCACTGCAGATGGTGACTGCAGCCATGAAATTAAAAGACGCTTACTCCTTGGAAGAAAAGTTATGACCAACCTAGATAGCATATTCAAAAGCAGAGACATTACTTTGCCGACTAAGGTCTGTCTAGTCAAGGCTATGGTTTTTCCAGTGGTCATGTATGGATGTGAGAGTTGGACTGTGAAGAAGGCTGAGCGCCGATGAATTGATGCTTTTGAACTGTGGTGTTGGAGAAGACTCTTGAGAGTCCCTTGGACTGCAAGGAGATCCAACCAGTCCATTCTGAAGGAGATCAACCCTGGGATTTCTTTGGAAGGAATGATGCTAAAGCTGAAACTCCAGTACTTTGGCCACGTCATGCAAAGAGTTGACTCATTGGAAAAGACTCTGATGCTGGGAGGGACTGGGGGCAGGAGGAGAAGGGGACGACAGAGGATGAGCTGGCTGGATGGCATCACGGACTCGATGGACGTGAGTCTGAGCGAACTCCGGGAGTTGGTGATGGACAGGGAGGCCTGGTGTGCTGCGATTCATGGGGTCGCAAAGAGTCAGACATGACTGAGCAACTGAACTGAACTGAGAGGAATACATGTTGCAACTTAAGGAGATATGTCCTCTGCAGATGAACACACATGCAACAATCATAATTCAACTGTGTTACATTCTAGAGACTATTACAGACGCCCTCACACCATAGGAGAACTCTGGTTTTTCTGTTTAATCACACCAAGTCTTCTTGTGCTTCATGTGGTAAGATTGTAAGCCCAGTGCCGAGCAGCTCATGTTGTTATCTTCAGTATTCTTTTTTTTTTTTACCCCTTTCCCTTGGCTTTAATTAGTTTCAAATTTAAGAATGTTATTGATCATTCTCATAATTGACATCAAACATCTATTGAGAGTCTGCTTTGAACAGTCACCAGGAAAACCACCAGTGACTCACTATTTTACTTAATCTACACACTATCCATGAAGGCATTAAATAAACACCATTTTTAGAGAAGAGACCACGGTTCAGAGAAGCTAAGGGATTTGTCTCAAGTCACTGAGCTTGCAAGTGGTAGAGCCAGGCTAGACCCTGGGAATGGTTGGCCTGTGAGGCCCTCAGTTTCCATTTTGACCAATAGAAAAGTCATGCCTGCCCGAGAACAGGCTAAAAGGAAAGACTCAGAAGCAGGGAAGGAAGCCCCAAGTCCTTAGCTGGTGACAACAAAGGAAGAGGCTGAAGCCATCTGTCATCAGTGACCTCAGATGATGCCTCAGACTTCCATGCCCAGGCCTCGCAAAGCCTTTTGAGAATCTGCCCCCCCCCCAACATATGCCAGGATTCCTCAGTGGGAACTTCCGCCTCAGTCTCTGCTTCTACCCAGCTCGGGGGGCTGTGACAGAGGGCTGCATGCTCACAAAACACGCCCTACCTACCTCTAGTGGCCAATCCTGCTCCTCACTCCTCCCCCTTCCCCAAAGCCCACCATGGAGGCCAACGTGTAAGCAAGAGGCACACCCTGGAATAAAAATGGTAGCTCCAGTCCCATCTCCACCCAATCCATGTGGCTTTGGATATGTCATTTCACCCCTTTGGAACTCAGGTCCCTCCTATGAAACATGGAATAAGAAGAACATTTCAGGGAGCTGTGAGAGGCTAAGATCCCGGGGTGTGTGAAGTCACCTTGGCATGGTGGCTGGCATATGGTCAGCTCACAGGCCACAGGCACTGGCCTCAGTGAGGGAGCTGAGTGCACTGCACTACTAGGGTCTCTCCTGACCACAGTGGACCCATCGCCACCTCCTCAGCAGTGCTGGCCAATGTCCGAGGTCAGAGCATCTATTGCACCTGAATTTACCCTGCAGTCTGAGTGAATAAACTTGGCTTCTGTGACTGCTCCCTGGCACTGGCCTCTGTTACCAAGCAGCCTTCCAGGCTTGCTCATGACCAGCCCGCCCCACTTGGTCTGGGACTCCGACTCAGTCGTCAGGCCCACGCTGGCGTGCCTGGAGGAGGTGACGTCTGCCTTGGCCACTCTTGCCACTTCACCAACATGTATGTGAAAAACAGTAGCACACACAGGGTCCAGATGTATACTCAGGCAGCAGTGGTTGTCAGGTACATGGACTCAGGGAACCCTGACAGGAATTGCAAAGGCCACCACATATCAGAAGCCTTCGATTTGGGAGCCGGGAGTGGAAGCAGATTCTCAGCCCTCAGAGGGGAGCACTGCACGGCCAGACCCTCAGCCGCGGCCCCAGAGAGTCGCCCAGCAGCTCTGCACACAGGTGACCAGAGGCAGGCCCACTGCCAGGCTGTGTCTAGCTTTCTGGACCACAGAAATTGTGAAAGGTGAACATTACCTCTTTCTGTTACATAGATAACTATCGTTTCACTTTGGAATGATCTGCAAATAAAGGCTCTTAACATTAGCTATTTGTTCTAAAATAGTTAATGTTGTATAAACTCATACAAAGGTAATTAAAGGAAGTCTGTGGTACACCCTTTTGTGGGAGAATAAACATACCTTTATTCATGAACAATCACCCACTGTTTTCTCTAAATTTCTATTTTTTGATTTTCCAAGGGGTGTCTGTTTTTATGATTTTAGATCAGTGCTTCTTAAAAGGTGGAATGAGGGATTCATGTGAAATTAATTTTGTGTACCTGCACTCCTCATCTCTGTATTCAAAAGGACTACTTGCCACTACTAATTTAAATAACAACATAATTGTTATTTAAATAATATTTGAATTATTTAAATAACAATTTCCTATGCATGTTTTAGGTCTTTCCTGGTAGCTCAAATAGTAAAGAATCTGCCTGCAATGCGGGAGACGCAGTTTGATTCCAGGGATAGGGAATATCCCCTGGAGAAGGGAATGGCAACCTACTCCAGTATACTTGCCTGGAGAATCCCATGGACAGAGAGGCCTGGCAAGCTACAGTCCATGGGGTCTCAAAGAGTCGGACATGACTGAGCGACTAACACACACATGCACGTTTTAGTGTTTACCAGTTTACCATGCTCTTTCAGACCCACTAATTTTTAACCTCATAATAACTATCCGGCATAAACAAGGGATGTCCTCAAGCCGTGGAGCCTGTGTTGGTCTGTTTCCACTCCTGGGGATAAAAGTCATGCCACACGCTTTCTTGACCTCCTCCCATCGAGGTGATCTGAAGACAGGGAGTGTGCACATTCGCCAATAGCCAGTAGCCCCTACAGTGACCTCAGCGGCCCACAGCCCACTGCATCTCACCCTCTTCCTGTTAAACAGGGACTGCATTCCAAGCCCCGAAAGTAACTCCCTACTTCTTGGCTTTCACCTTTGCACACCCTCAGCGTTCCTTTGTCATTCAGTGTGCTCAGAACACCCTGTCATCACCTCTTAATCCTGGCTCACTGGGAGGGGTGGGTGCTTTAATCGATGAAGGAGGAAATAGCTGAAAGCTGACCAACCCTAGTGGAAACCCACTCAGGCAGGTTTGTACGGTTTGTGGGGAGACTGGCACAAATCCAGTCCATCCTGATGAGAGCTCCAGTGGAACTTTCCTTCATTTGGTCCTGGGATCCCTTAGCCTTGGATGCTGTGCCATCCTACTGTACCCCAGAGGACCCAGGAATGAAGCCTTGAAGCTCAACTGGGATGGAATATGGGACCAGGTATGGTATAAGGACACACTGCCCAGCCCTCATGGTCTCAGGGAAAAGCTGTGTTTTCCTGAAGAACGGATAGGTCTTCCAGATCAAGTCATCACACACTTACTGCAAAACAGCCTTGTCAGTACAATAAAAAAAAAAGGATGATTAAGCAAAGAGACAAGCAATGATAATGACAGTAGAGTAAAATAAATTCTGTAAAAGATGCACCTCCCAAAAAAAGACTGTAAAATTACTGAAGGCAAGCTAAGATGTTTAAGAGAGATCTCATCTGGGACCTCCCTGGTAAAGAATCTGCCTGCCAATGCAGGAGACACGAATTTGATCCCTGGTCTGGGAAGATCCCACATGCCAAGGGGCAACTAAGCCTGCGCACCATAGCGACTGAGCCCGTGCTCTACAGCCTGGGAGCTGCAACTACTGAGTCAATGCACAGCAACGAGAGCCTGTCCTGGGCAACAAGAGAAGCCCCCGCAAGGAGAAGCTCATTCAGCACAACCAGAGAAAAGCCCACACCGCAACAAAGACCCAGCACAGCCAAATAAATTTTAAAAATTCTGAAAAGAGAGAGAGAGAGAGGTCTATCTGGTTGGGATTATCTGGAACTAGATTATAGAATCAGGGGTGGTTGGGTTGTTCTAAATGATGGGAGCCATCTGCATGGCGGAGACAGAGAGGAATGCATCTAAGGCAGAAAGAGGGCTTGCAACTTGGGCTTTTGTGGGAATTGACAGGTCCATGCTTTAGACCAGTGGCTACAACAGAAGTAAGGGCATAGTGGGAAAAGCCTGTTACCATTACATTTAAGTCAACAAACCTTTGGTACCACTGGGACTTTGTAGAGATCTGAGCCCTGGTGAAGCAAGAAGAGGAAGAATTCCTCCTCCTTCCACGATAGTTCTTCTTTTTCCTAGCGGGAAGAAGGAGGTTGCAGTCTTCCAGTTTGCTGATTCCAGGAGCTCTGCCTATGGGTTGGAGGCTTAGATCTGGGACATTTGGATTCTCTTTCAAATGGCATTTTCCAGCTTTCCTGGCCAAACCAAGGATGGCAATGATAGTGTAAGCCATGTGCCCCCTGCCTAAATCAGAACTCAGAGAAACCACAGGGCCAATACAACTTGTCTGGTCAGGGATTCAGCTCAGAATCTCCAATTCACAAGTCACTGGAAACGGTGTCAACAGGAACATGTCTGGTACCTGCCTAATCCTCCCTGTATTTCTGGGGCTGGACTTGAATATCAGGGCTTCTGGATGTTCTGATCAGAGCCCAGGTAGGCTGGTTTGGGAAGAAGAGGCTCCAGCTGGGGAAGAGAGAGGATAAGG
The DNA here is from genome assembly GCF_001704415.2 of Capra hircus. Classification (NCBI taxonomy): domain Eukaryota; kingdom Metazoa; phylum Chordata; class Mammalia; order Artiodactyla; family Bovidae; genus Capra; species Capra hircus. The sequence goes on along the minus strand of NC_030810.1, from coordinate 102,272,228 downwards.
AGGCCCAGAACTGTCCACTGTTCATTTTCCCTCTAAGAACCATGCCCATCACCCTGCCCTGCAGTCAGGATGTGTGGGCTTTGAAAGGACGGGAAAATTCTCTTGATCCCCAGGTAACTTTAGGCAATAGCTTTCTGGCTTTTAGACTTGCTTTTGCTCTTTTCTCAGGGTGAAGCCCAGGCTTACGGAATTTTCCCATCTTCTGCTTGTTTTGGAAGGAGACTTGAATGGCCACTCTCTAAGCACTCCCGGTGGCCAGGCCCCTGCCCCATGCCACCATTCTGTGCTCCTGGGTAGAGGTGAAGGTGTCTGGTGAGCAGGCTGTTTTATTTAACATTTTACAAAACTTTGTCTTCCATTATTAAGTACTTATTTTGGGAGTGCATGGTCTGTTCTCCCAATCAGACTTACTTCCAGGAAAGCAGGATCTTATTCTCTGATTGTAGCCCACTGCTATGCGGCAAGTACCAGTTGTCAGATGCTTGTAGAAATCAACCCGGCAGAGGTCAGCAGTGAATTTCTGAGTCAGTGGGTGAGAAGACATCAAAGGGAAAAAATGAACTGGTTTCTTTGAGAGTTTTCTTTATTCCAAAGCAGAGCAGGTAGAGGATGAGTTTCACCCCACTTCTGCTAGGGTGCCTGGCCTGTCTCTGCCCCCCAGCATACAGGAGATGCGAGTACACAGTAAAGTCATTCATTTGCAACAACTCTTTACAAATTTACAAACTAATAAATTTACATACTCAGTTAGAGTGTGGGTCCCCAGCTTTGCCACCTCCTCATCTCCCCCAGCCCCGCCCCCCATTCCAGCCAACCTCCCTCCACCCAGTATATACATACACCTCATTTATCTCTACTTCTGTGGATCCTCAGCTCTTCAGAAGCCCCCCGACTCCCAGGCTTAGCCCTGTTCCAGGCACATGGAAAGACACAGGCTTCAGAGGCAGGCAGACTCAAGTTCAAACCCAGGTGTGCCACTTTCTAAATATGAGGCCTTGAATAGTTACATAACCTCTCTATACCTCAGCTTCCTCATCTGTGAATTGGATGTATGACACCTACCTCAAAGTTACCCCATAGATAAAGCGCCTGGCTTATCCCCTTCCTAGCTTACTTTCCTTTAGTTTCCAAGTCTTTCTGGAAGCTCTAAGCCCTTTCTGATGAGACTTAGCACATCACTCAAAGCAGGAAGCTCTAATTTGCTGAACCCCCTCCTGCTCACCAACTTCACTCTCATACTAGCCTTCTCCTAACTCTGACCCATAACCATAGCAATCTCTGCCCCCATCTCAACCCCCTGTAGATAGACCTCTCCAACCCCAAAGTCTGCTGCAGCCCCTCCGGCTGTCTGCATGTCACCCCTGCTCTTTGTCCTGTGTGGAGCCCCCTGCCATGACTGCGGGGCTGTTTGCTATGCCAAATGCTGCAACCAAGGTCCTCCCTGCACCTGCCCATCATGTCACTGTCTTTCCTGTATGCACACTCTGGCACGTAAGTGAGGATGGCAAAGATGCTTTTCCCCACCCAGAGGCACTTGAAGAGTTATTAGTACTTTCTGCAAAGTGTGGCTTTGGAGCTCCTTTGGGCTTGACTTCAGGACAAAGAATTCTTCCTTCTCAGCATCCTCAAGGATGGTTGTTCTTCATCCATGGAGAACAAATTTGATGTATGGAAAATGTCAAAAGTCATGGAGAAAAAAATAAGTGGCAGGGTGCTAGGATGGAGGGACCACAGCCCAAAGCAGAAGGGCTCTCTCAGCCCTGTCCCTTCCACATGGAGTAGCCACTTCTCTGAGAATTTTCAGTATCCTCATTTATAAAAGCGGCTTGGCTCTGTCAAGTCAAAAGGGCCCCTGTCATGAGGATCCAAGGAAATGAGATAGCAATGAGAATGAAGTCAAATCAAAGAGTGATTGCCATTACTGTTACCTTCTTGGGGACTTTCTCATGTGACTGCCGGCTAACTCCCTGAGACATAAGCCTGCTGACATAACCTACCTGCTGGTCAACACTGAGTCCTCAGCCCTCATAGATCTGTGTCCGAATGGCTCTCCATAAATAACTGCTGATCAGTTGATCAGCTGAGTTCCCTGTCTTTTCAATGAAGGGGTTACACACAGTCATCTTAAGCCTCTTCTCTCACCAGCTGTAAGAAGCTACCCACATATAGGATGGGTTTGTGGGCCAAGAGGTATTAGCCTTCTTTGTTTTGATTTTTAAAAAAATGAGGCTAACCATCAAGGCACGAGACAGGAGTTTTTTCATGTCTCATAAATTTGGTATGAAAGGCAATTTCCACAAGAAAAATCCCAAGAATGTTCTAAGGAATGGCAACATCATCAGAAAAACATGTGTAGCCTCACAAAGTGACCACGTTGAAAAGGATAACCCTTAGTAGATGGCTATGTTCATGAATGTTTCTATTTTTAAAAAAAAGGAGGAGGGAGTCCATGACTGGGCAGTCACACCAAGAGGAAGAATGCTTACCAGGAACCCCTACCTGTGCCAAGACCATCACATTGGAAAGGTGATGCCCTGTCATGAGGAGATAGACCCAGGAAGAGATGAGAGCTGGACAGAGGATACCAAATGTGGTAGGAGGGGCCTGCTAATTAGACCAGTAGGTGAAACAGACAAGAAGGGAGGTGAAGCTGGGCTGGGTGAGCTCGGATGAATCAAGCCTTCCCGTGAGGCGGGGACATCCTGTCTAAAACACCAGCCTTGTTTAAATCCCTTATAAAAGGTTTCCGTCCCACTCACCTGGTACTCCACAGACCGCATAACAGCCACTTGCTTCATCCTGCCTGTGAGTTAGGTAAGTTCCCTCCTGAGGAACCTTTTTCTCACTCTTACCTGTGCATTAGGTAAGTCCCCTCTTGAGGAACCTCTTTCTCACTCTCAGTGTCTTGGTGATCTGAGTTCATAAAACCAGGGCTACCAGATAGGGTCTTGTAGGGCTATCACTGGTGGCTATAGGGCTATCAGTGGTGGCTGTGGGCAGAAAGCGTCTGCTCTGATGGGCCCTGGGCAAACCAGGTATTTTCCTAAAGCAGCTATACTCTCTCCTCCTCCCTGCGGCTGCCCTGGCAGCAGCTCCTCTCACTGCGAGGCTGTGTTGGCAAGAGCAACAGAGTCACCCACGTGCCTTCCTAGAGCAGCTAACGTCTCTGGTTTTTAAGGTTCTGGAAGCCTCACTGCAGTGCTCAGAGTCTGTGCCACCAAGCAACTTCTGCCAAACCCAACAGTGGAGTTGAGATTTCTCGTGGAGGGAGAGGCTTACATGGCAGCCTTCCCCCACCCCAGGGCCATATGTAGGCAAGATGAGTTCATGAATTTTGTTGTTTTGACACTTCATTTTTAATATTATTTATTTATTTATTTGCACCTGGTCTTAGTTGCAGCCGGCAAACTTAGTTGCAGCACATGGGATCTAGTTTTCCGACCAGGGATCGAACCCCTGCAATGGGAACATGGAGTCTTAACCACTGGACCCCCAGGAAAGTCATGAGTCTGCACATTTATTCTAAGGGATTTGAAATGTGACTCAAATGTTATCTTATTATCTTATTATTATCTGTACAGTTTAAAGGTCAGTGGCCTCCATCTTCCACAAGGATTTTTTTTTTTTTTTAAGATCTTTTCACTTCTCTGTTGAGGTGCAATTGTCTGAGTTTTGACCTACACAAGGAAGCAAGGTCTGCCCATGACTTTTGGATACTAGATGGTAGCAAGGACACCCTTGAAGAGCTACCCTGGGGTCTGTAACTTTCCACATAATCTGCTCCCTCCAGCAGAGTCACCTTCCCTCCTTCCTCACTTCGCTCTCTAATCATGCCTTTCTTTCCCCCACGGCCTTCTCCTTCCTTCCTCCATGGTACTTTCCCCCGTGGTTTTCCAGCTTCTGTAGCTTTCCATTCCTCACAACCCCCACTTGCATCTGAAGCTCACCATGTGTGATGGTCATCTCTTTTGGGCTCTCCACGGCTTCTGCTCAATGCATCTCCAGGTTTCTTTGCCTCTTGCTCATCCACCAAATCCAGAAACCAGGGAAACTCTCCCTTCAGTTCCTCACAGGCCACCAGGGCCGTGGAGGAGCCACACAGCTATGGGCAGCTGACTTCCTCCCAGGTCCCAGCACTGAGGACAGAGGTCACATTCAGAATGGACTCTCAGAATTGGATGGCCTCCCACCCAGGAAGGTGCCACCTCCACAGTATTCCCGGCAGCTGGCAACCCAGTTTCTCCGTGAACACATTCCGAAAAGGAAGCCAGAAAGAGCAGAGTTGAGCCCTGGGGTTCCTTCTTGGCCCCCATCAGAAGCAGGAGTTGACCCACATATGTACTTATTGCCTGTGGGTGTTCCCAGCAGGACCCTAATACCTGTGATAGCAATGGCATTGCCCTGTCCATGGGGTACAGTCTAGAAAGCTCACTGCATTTGGCTTCTAGGATTTCTTGGCTCCTTACAAGTTGTGTGGCCTTGGGTAAATGACCTGACTTCTCTGAGCCTATTTCTTCACCTACAGGTGAAGAAAAAAAAAGTGAAGATAATCAGGATTACAGGAGATGATGCCTCTGAAAGTGCCTGGTGAGCAGAAGAGTGTATATAGATATGCACAAATTATATGTGGGTATAATAACCTGCTAATGATATTTAATAGCTAGCACTTAGTCTTGCCAGCATCTGCCAAGTGTTTTATATGAAAAATCTCTTTAAATCTTCACAATAATCGTATAAAATAAATACTAGTACTGCCTTCATTTCACAGTGAGTAAACTGAGGCATGGAGAGGCATGCCTCAGCTCACCTGACAGGGAGGTGATGGGGCCGCATCTAGACCCCGCCTGCAACCACACCTGCTCCTCCTTCCCGTTGGTGAAACGCGTTACGTAGGCAATGCCAAGGAAGACACAGCAGAGGACCCCAAGGCGGAGCTGAACAGGCAAAGAAAGGACTTAGAAGCAAGAATGCTCTCTAGGAAACAGCTAGGTTGATTACGGAGCCCCCAAGTGGGGGCTTTTCCTCTGTCTTCAGCAGGACTCGAAGATGCCGCAGTTACTGCGAAACATTAATGGGATCATCGAAGCCTTCAGGCGCTATGCCAGAACAGAGGGCGACTGCGCAGTGCTGGAAAGAGGGGAGCTGAAAAGGCTGCTGGAGAAAGAGTTCGCTGACGTCATCGTGGTACGAGACTCACGGGTCGGGGTGCGGGGAGCAGGAGGGAAGAGAGAAGGGCCATATTCCCCTTGGGATGCTAAGCGGCTACACCCATGCCCGCCAGTCCTAACGGAGGCTGCGCAGCAGAGAAAGAGCAGGAGAGGGAGCAGGGATGGTCATGGGCCTGGTCCTTAAAGAAAATACCTTGACTTCAATTAATTCTAATTTGGAGACAGAGTGAGAGGACACTAAAGGGACAGCTCAGAGAGGAACAGAGCCTTTGACTATTCTAGAAATGGCAATCATTACTTTCTGCTGCTTCTTAAATCTGATATGGCGGCCACTTCTACGTCTACCGGAAGTGTGATCAGCAGTAACGAGCATTCATGAGAAGCACGGCTTTGTGCTTGTCTGGAAGCAGTTGCTCCAAGATACCAACTGAGAGGTCGCATCAGAAGTGAGGTGTAGCAGCTGGGAGAGACTCTGGGAGCCCCTCCCTGCAAGACAGCCCCAGGGCCCTGATGCACTTCCCTGACTCTCCCTGCCTTTGGTGTACAGCTAAAGCAACCGGGATGGTGAAAGTCCTGGGGGCAGGTAGGTGTGGGCACAGCACGGTGCTGCTTCTGCACACTGAGGGCAACCCACCAGATGCCCCAACTTGGGAAAACACCTGAGCCCCTCAGTGAGGACCTCACAGAATTCCCACGGGGCCATCTTCCTGCTGAGCTTCTCTTGGTGCTGGGTTCGCTGGAGAAAAAACCACCTCCATCCAGGGTCCAGGGGCTGAGGGCAGCCTGAAGAATCTACAAGCTCAGTCATTTAGCCATTCTTCATGAAATCTTTATCTAGTTCTCCTGTAGACTGGGAACTGGGCCCAACACACAGGATATAAAACAAAGCATGCTTCAGGAGCCCTTGAGGGAGAGAGGCTGGACTCAGTGAGAGTGATTTTGTGTTAGTGCTTCTGTGGTAGCAGGGTGTGTGTGTGTGTGTGTGTGTGTGTGTGTGTGTGTGCAGTGTGGGGTGCCAAGCAGTTGGGCCCCCAGGCCCAGAGGTGGGATGCCTGGAAGCTTAGCTGACTGGCCTGACCTCTTCCTCCTCAGAGGAGGGGTTCTGACATAGCCTCATCTTTTCCGCAGAAACCCCATGACCCGGCCACTGTGGATGAAGTCCTGCGCCTGCTGGACGAAGATGACACAGGGACGGTGGAATTCAAGGAATTCTTGGTCTTGGTGTTCAAAGTCGCCCAGGCCTGTTTCGAGACACTGAGTGAGGGTCCTGAGGGAGCGTGTGGATCTCAGGAGTCTGGCCGTGTTGCCCCTGCAGCCACCCAGGAACCAGGGGCAGGACAGAGAGGCAGCACTGCAGTGGGAAGGCCTGGGAACAGACAAGGCCCGGCAGGAAGCAGCGACACACAGAGTGAGCAGGCTTCTGGGGGGCTGGGAGGGCCTGTGCCTCAGACCCAGGGTCAGGACATCAGCTCTGCTCAGGACAGGCAATCTGCGTCCCAGAGACAGGAGGGAGTGAGCCAGTCTACACAAGCAAGGGGCCACGTGGAGCAGGCCCAGAGAACGCGAGAAGACAAGAGTCCTCAGACCAGAGAGAGGGGGACAGAGAGACAGCCACAGGCCAGGGACCAGGACAGAGCCCACCAGACAAGTGAGGCCGTCCCTGGAACCATAACTCAGACTCAGACAAGTGCCAGTCAGGCAGTGGAGCAGGACAGGAGCCAGCAGTCAGGAAGCGCCAGCACCCAGCCACGGGAGTCCACCAGAGGGACTGAGGCCCACAGTCAAGATGGGCGGCAGACAAGCCAGGTGGTGACAGGAGGACACATTCAGACACAGACAAGGTCACACACCCAGACTCACACTCATACCACGGAGCAGGACAGGAGCCAGCAGACAGGAAGCGCCAGCACCCAGCCACGGGAGCCCACCAGAGGGACGGAGACCCACAGTCAGACAAGCCAGGTGGTGACAGGAGGACACATTCAGACACAGACAAGGTCACACACCCAGACAGTGGAACAAAATAGGAGCCATCAGACAGGAAGCGCCAGCACCCAGCCACGGGAGCCCACCAGAGGGACTGAGACCCACAGTCAAGATGGGAGGCAGACAAGCCAGGTGGTGACAGGAGGACACGTTCAGGCAGAGACAAGGTCACACACCCAGACGGTGGAACAAAATCGCCAGCAGACTGGAAGCGCCAGCACCCAGCCACGGGAGTCCACCTGTGGCCAGGCCAGAGGGACTGAGGCCCACAGTCAAGACAGGAACCAGACAAGCCAAGTGATGACAGGAGGACACATTCGGGCACAGACAAGGTCACAAACCCAGACTCACACTCATACCACGGAGCAGGACAGGAGCCAGCAGACAGGAAGCGCCAGCACCCAGCCACGGGAGTCCACCAGAGGGACTGAGGCCCACAGTCAAGATGGGAGGCAGACAAGCCAGGTGGTGACAGGAGGACACATTCAGACACAGACAGGGTCACACACCCAGACTCACACTCATACCACGGAGCAGGACAGGAGCCAGCAGACAGGAAGCGCCAGCACCCAGCCACGGGAGCCCACCTGTGGCCAGGCCAGAGGGACTGAGACTCACAGTCAAGACAGGTATCAGACAAGGCAGGTTGTGACAGGAGGACACATTCAGACACAGCCAGGTTCACAAACCCAGACCTACACTCAGACCAGGGAGCTTGACAGGAGCCAGCAGAGAGGAAACACTAGCATCCAGTCACAGGAGTCCATCATAGGCTCTGAGGTCCACAGTCAAGACGCCTATCAGTCGAGACAGGCTGTGACAGGAGGACACATTCAGACACAGGGAGGTGCCCCCCAGGCCGTGGGACAGGACAGCGGCCAGATTACAAGCCACCCCGGGGCAGGAGAACAGGGCCAGCCCCAGAGGCAGCCAGGCAGTAGTCAAAGACAGACACAGGTGAGCAACTGCGAGGCAGGAGAGACAGTGCTGGGAGGGCAGGCCCAGACTGTGACGGGCAGGCAGGACAGAAGCAGTACTCAGCCCCCGCGCAGTGCAACAGGAGCCCAGGGAGCAAGAGAGCCCACCGTGGTTCATCAGGAGTGGGTTGATGACCACACGAGGGAGACGGTGATCCGAAGGCAGGACGAGGGCAGCCTGCACGCTGGTGTCCCTTCAGCACAAGGCCGGGAGGCGGCCCAGCCAGAAGGGAAGCGAGGCCTCACAGCCAGGGGACTGTATTCCTACTTCAAAAGCAGCAAGCCATGAGTGCCCCGGCCCTGGACTCCAGGGCCCAGCACAGAGAAGAGCAGAGGGCAGTTGGTTTGCTGTGCCCTGGCCAGTCCGGCTAGCAAGTCCATGAACGTTAGCTCATCATCGTGGTACTTCGCTCTTAGCTCTTTCTCCGTGAGGCCATTTCTGCAAGGTGACTGCTGTTCTAAAGTTTTCTCTCTTACCTGCTCTGCTGAGCAGACCCTCTCAGGGGCACGAAGACATGCAACAACTCATCCCTTTGTGCCGTGTTTTCCTTAGCTTGTGGGGGGTTTCAGTTACTTTTATAGATTCTGCTGTCTGTCCATTGCCTCATCTATCCTGATGCATCAATAAAAGCTTCCTAAGCACCTGGGCTTCATGTTCCGTTCAATTACTATTAACATGATGGGCTAAAGACTACAGGGCCTTGATGACAGGACTTTGGTGATGAACCGGGTGTGGTCCCTGCCCTTGTAGAATATCTGGTTGGCAAAACACTGTGCAAGATTCCACAAGTTATGCAGCCACTATGGAGAAGAGTATGGAGATTCCTTAAAAAAAAAAACTAAAAATACATTTACCATATGATCCAGTAATTCCACTCCTGGGCATGTATCCTGGAAAAGACAAAAGCTCTACTTCGAAAAGATACAGGCACTACAATGTTCATAGCAGCACAATGTATAATAGCCAAGTCATGGAAGCAGTGTGAATGTCCATCAACAGATGAATGGATGAAGAAGATGTATTACATACATACACAATGGAATACGACTTAGCCATAAAAAAGAGTGAAATAATGCCATTTGCCACAACATAAATGGACCCAGAGATTATCATAGTAAGTTAGGTAAGTCAGACAAAGAAAAATATTATATGATATTGTTTATATGTAAAATCTAAAAAACAGTACAAGTGAACTTATTTGCAAGACAGAAGCAGACTCCGAGACATAGAAAACAAGCTTACAGTTATCAAAGGGGAAGGGAGAAGGGAATACAGATGCATAATACCATAAATAAAATAGATTTAAGTAACAAGGTTTTACTGTATAGCACAGAGAACTATATTCAATATCTTATAATCAACTATAATAGAAAATCATTGAAAAAAGACAATATATACATTTACATATATGTATAACCAAGTCATTTTGTCATACACCTGAAACTAACACAAAATTGTAAGTCAACTATACCTCTAAAAAAAAAGATTTCACGGGTCCTCAGAGTCAAAGAGAAGAGATACCATACTTTTATATTTGGCAGAAATGGATCAGGAAGGTTGCAACCAGAAGAGGCTTTTTTTGGTAAATGCTCTTAAAGGACAAGCAGGACTTAGGTAGGCAAAGGTAATTTCAGTCTCTAAAAGGTAATCTCACAATCTCTAATTCTACAATGCAAAGTCTCTGTTTACCTTGTAAGGTCACAAAGGAAGGCTGACCTAAGGATATCAATAAATGGAAGAAGGCCTCCAGGGACTGTGTAAAGGAAGGAAAAGGCGTATGTTCCCAGGAACTGAGCCAAGAGCCTGGGCTCCCCTTTCCCTCTCTCTCACCCATGTCAGCTCTGATTGTTCATGATGTCTCACTCATTGGATATGAACAGGTTATGGGGTAGAACCTCTCCATTCTGGTTTATTGTGAGCATCACCTCAGAAGTAGGTTTTAAAATACAAGTTTATAAAGCTAACCCTAGAGATGCTGAGTCCCAAAGTTTGGAGCAGAGCCTACACGAAGTGTTTAGGAACTTCTTAAGGGAAATTTGGCTTCTGATAGAATGGCAGACTAGATACTCTGAAGGGCCTCCACAAGAAAGCAAGTATATCCTGCATAAAGCTCCTTTTTTCATTACATTGTTGGGTTACAGGAAAAAAGGGAAGTCTCCTAGGAGCAAACAGAATGTATTAAGCTGAATAATTATCTCCCAAAGTGTCCATGTCCTAATCCAAGGAAGCTGTGAATATATTACCTGATATAGCAAATGGGACTTAGTAGATGTGATTAAATTAAGAGTCTTGAGAGGAGGATATTGTTTTGGATTATGCAGGTGGGCCCTGTGTAATCACAAAGGTCCTCATAAAGGTGAGGCAAGGGGACCAAAATCAACAAAAGGATTGGAGTTGTAGAGACGTGTCATAAGCCAAGGAACTCAGGTGACTTCTAGAAGCCAGAAAATGTAAGGAAATAGAATTCCCCAGAGCCTCTAGTTCCCTTTCCAGCACCTTGATTTTAAACTTCTGTTTTCCAAGGATGCAAGGGAACAACTTAAAGCCATTAAGTTTCTGGTAATTGGTTTCCCAGCAATAGAAAACTAATACCCAAAACAAAAACTCAGAACTAGAGCCAGAAGAGTGAGGAAGCATATGTAAAAGGTAAGGTTGTTCTTCTGAGGACAAAGTGATTTTGTATCTGTCCCTACTATAACAAAAGCTGAGTGCAGAAGAATTGATGCTTTTGAACTGTAATGTTGGAGAAGATTCTTGAGAGTCCTTTGGACTTTAAGGAGATCCAATCAGTCCATCCTAAAGGAGATGAATCCTGGGTGTTCATTGGAAGGACTGATGTTGAAGCTGAAACTCCAATACTTTGGCCACCTGATGAGAAGAACTGACTCATCTGAAAAGATCCTGATGCTGGGAAAGATTGAAGGCAGGAGGAGAAGGGGATGACAGAGGATGAGATGGTTGGATGGCATCTCCGACTCAATGGACATGAGTTGGAATAAACTCCGGGAGTTGGTGATGTACAAGAAGGCCTGGCGTGCTGCAGTTCATGGGATTGTAAAGAGTCGTACATGACTGAGTGACTGAACTGACCAAACTACTAGCCTTTAGGTATAAAGGCCAAGGACAAATAGCAAAGGACTTGCAAGGAAACATGGAATAGTATTCTCACAATCCTTTAATAAGGACTGTATTGGAGAATGAGCTTCCAAAACAAACAAGACAGAGAATCATAAAAGTGTTTGCCATGGAATATGATACAAGACATTTCAACATATTTAACCATAGACTAAGACTAAAAAGGGAGGAAAAGCTGAGAGAATAACATTTTACATTATGTGCTCTAAATATAAACACAATACAACTAACAAAAACAGAGGAAGAAGAATATGTATGAAAAATCAGTCAGTTCAGTCCTCAGTTGTATCCGACTTTGCAACCCCATGGACTGCAGTACTCCAGGCTTCTCTGTCCATCATCAACTCCCAGAGCTTACTCAAACTCATGTCCATTGAGTCAATGATGCCATCCAACCATCTCATCCTCTGTCATCCCCTTCTCCTCCTGTCTTCAATCTTTCCCATTATCGGGGTCTTTTCTAAGAAGTCAGCTTTTCACATTAGGTGGCCAAAGGAATGGAACTTCAGCTTCAGCATCAGTCCTTCCAATGAGTTTTCAGGATTGATTTCCTTTAGGATTGACTAGTTTGATCTTCTTGCAGTCCAAGGGACTCTCAAGAGTCTTCTCCAACACCACAGTTCAAAAGCATCAATTCTTTGGTGCTCAGCTTTCTTTATAGTCCAACTCTCACATCCATACATGACTACTGGAAAAACCATAGCTTTGACTAAACAGACTTTTGTTGACAGAGTAATGTCTCTGCTTTTTAATATGCTGTCTACGTTGGTCATAGCTTTTCTTCCAAGGAGCACGCGCCTTTTAATTTCATGGCTGCAGTCACCACTGCAGTGATTTTGGAGCCCAAGAAAATAAAGTCTGTCACTGCTTCCATTGTTTCCCCATCTATTTGCCATGAAGTGATGGGACCTGATGCCGTGATCTTAGTTTTTGTACCAACTGAAACACAAAACTACATCTAGATACCACTTCTCAACATCAGTTTGGCAAAATTCTAAAAGACAATAGACTTGAGAAAACTTTCTGAGAATAGACTTTGCTGATGAAGGTGTAAAGAAGAGGTACCCCCACATTTTTCTGATGAGCATGAGAAATGACACAGCCTCACTGGAGAGAATTTGACAAAATTCATCGTTATTACATCTGCCTGTTTTGTTCTTGCCGTTTCTCTGAAACAGATCTTGACAGATAGTAGCATTCAATAATTATCTGTTAAAATATAATACATTAAAGTTTGTATAATCTCTATGCAGACTTGTGAATATGGAAAGGCAACTATAATCAAGCTCATTTCAAATAAGAAAATGGAGTTTCTTTAGTGCTGTCAAAGTCACAGTTCAGTTCAGTTCACTTCAGTTGCTCAGTCGTGTCCGACTCTTTGCAACCCCATGTATCACAGCACACCAGGCTTCCCTGTCCATCAACAACTCCTGGAGTTCACTCAGACTCGCATCCATCAAGTCGGTGATGCCATCCAGCCATCTCATCCTCTGTCGTCCCCTTCTCCTCCTGCCCCCAACCCCTCCCAGCATCAGAGTCTTTTCCAGTGAGTCAACTCTTCGCATGAGGTGGCCAAAGTACTGGAGTTTCAGCTTTAGCATCATTCCTTCCAAAAAACACCCAGGGCTGATCTCCTTCAGAATGGGCTGGTTGGATCTCCTTGCAGTCCAAGGGACTCTCAAGAGTCTTCTCCAACACCACAGTTCAAAAGCATCAATTCTTTGGCCCTCAGCTTTCTTCACAGTCCAACTCTCACATCCATACGTGACCACAGGAAAAACCATAGCTTTGACTAGACGGACCTTTGTTGGCAAAGTAATGCCTCTGCTTGTTAGAAACTAGAAACTGGCAGCAGTAAAACTCAACTCAGACTTTTTAGGTATAAACTCAGTGGCTGATCATCCTCACAGAGAAGAAAGGGCATGGTAGTGTGTGAGGATCTACCCAAAGGGGTTGGGAGGGTGTCCTTCCAGAGTGGTCCTTCCAGTCCCACCTCCAGCCCCAAAAGGAGATTCTGGCCATGAAAGCACGGAGCCCACTGACACCTTGGGATAGACGCCACCCTCAGGATTTCTGTTCTCAGGGAACTTCCAGGAGGAGGAAGGGAGCTGCCCTGGAACAGTCCAGGGACATATGAAAGCTTAAGTGGTTCTGAAAGAGAAGTCAAGCAACCATGAGTCGTGGAGAGGTGAAACCTGGCAGCCTGCCCCCTCTAGTCCTCCCTGTGCCTTGCTGGATGGATCTGGAAGCTACTGTGAAAGTCCCCCTTCCTCCAGGTTTTAGGTATAAATGAATAGAGATTTCTCATAAATGTTAAACATTGGAATGGATCAAATCAGGGACATATCCATGGTGAACCTTAAAAAGAAAGAATTGAATCCAAGTCAACAGAATCTGACTCAACTTTAAGGCATTCACCTTTCAGAATACAGAAAAGAGTCATGGAGTCAATGAGGCAGGATCCGTATAAGCAGTCTGTGTCTAGGCAAGACCACCACCTCCCACTGGCAAGGTCTATGTATCTGTGGAAATCCATCAGGTGAATGGCTGCTTGGATGCCATTAACCTCCACATCAGGAAATGAACTCGCTCTCTCTGCTTCTGTGACCATTCATGATATGGGTCCATGTGGGCGAAAGCACTGTCCAGGGATGTGAGTGACTAGCGTTCTTTCAACAGAGCTCATGAACTCAACATTCATGTTTCTTGTAAATCAATGAACCGAAATCATGAAGGTCAGTCCTAGGCTCTGGGCTTGGCAGCTGTGAGTCTGCCACACAAGCAGGCTCTCCTCTCCTCTGGGAAACTGTGTGTGTGCCCTAGCCCCTTTGAACCAGGGCATTTGCTAAGGGATGTCATACAATATTTCTCCTTCTCTGTCTGACTGACTTCACTCAGCATGACAGTCTCTAGGTCCACGCATGTTGTGGCAAATGGTGCTCCTTCATTCTCTTTAATGGCTGAGTAATGTTCCATTATATATATATGTTAGCATATTTTTTTTAATTTTGGAGCTGACATACACATTATATATAGAATGCTGTGCTGTGCTCAGTCATGTCAGACTAGTTATGACCCCATGGACTATAGCCCACCAGGAATGTCCATGGAATTTTCCAGGCAAGAATATTGCAGTGGGTCGCCGTTTCCTTCTCCAGGGGATCTTCCTGAATTAGAGATCAAACCCATGTCTCTTGAGTCTCCTGAATTGGCAGATGATTCTTTACCTATTGAGCCACTTGGGAAACCCCCATATATAGAATGGCATCTATTTATTTTTTACTCAAGCATCTTGTTGGCCTTTGAAAAGCTCATAAGCCCCAGATACATGGTTTGAAAAGTGGCCCTATCCTTGGGAACACGGGGCTGAAGCCCCACTGCAAAAGCCCCACAAACTTTTCCCATCGGGTACCTTTGGTTCACTAAGAGTAGGTGTACCTCGCTGCTGCCCCCTGGTGGTGGAGAGGAATGATGCCTCTAAAGGAACTGCTGCAACAAATTGGCTTAAGCTGGAATGGCACATGGTATCAGAAACCAGGACAGACTCAGTAGCGTGGCACCAGGCACAGCAGCCTCTGGAGGAAGTGACCTTGAAATCTCAGCAGTGACTCACCCCAGGCTGCTCTGAGCTGCAGAACTGACAGTGGGCATGTTTGTTTTTGTTTATGTGTTTCTTTTGGGGGGAGGTGTCCTTCAGAGAGCTGCTCCCACTGACAAATGGGCTCCTCGCACCTGGTCTGGGGCAGGCCCTGCTTCATCTGTGGAGCTGTGGCTCCACTGGGCAGGGACGGCCTTATGGGGACCTGATTATCTTATGTGAGAAAGTACACGCCTGGAGTAGTCCATGCAGAAGGGCCGTGAGGTATACACCCCTTGTCTCTCCTGCCTCAAAGCAGAAGACAGCATTCTATGCACTTCTCCCAGGGCGCTTCAGACCATGGCTGTGGCTCACCCTTGTCTTAGCCACTCACAAGACCGCTCTAGAGTCATCCCAGGGCTGCTCTAGGCCCCTCGACTCTGTGTGGAGTGTCCTGAGTGCTCCCCAGTTATATGTGAACCACAGGCAATAAATGGTGATTCCTTTCTACCCATTTGCAAAAAGTGGTCAAGGTTTGGGATGGAGTGGGCACAATCCTATCCTTATGTATTTCCATTTAACAGAGAAAAAACTAAGGGAAAAAAAGCCAAATGGTTTTGCCTCTATTGTTGCCTGAATGGTGCTGTTGCTGCTGCTAAGT
The DNA here is from genome assembly GCF_001704415.2 of Capra hircus. Lineage (NCBI taxonomy): Eukaryota > Metazoa > Chordata > Mammalia > Artiodactyla > Bovidae > Capra > Capra hircus. The sequence continues at coordinate 102,256,723 of NC_030810.1, read as the reverse complement.
CGCTTCAGCTGGGTCCTACTCTCTGCGACCCCATAGATGGCAGCCTACCAGCCTTCTCCGTCCATGGGATTTTCCAGGCAAGAGTACTGGAGTGGGTTGCCATTGCCTTCTCCGGCCTGAATGGTGAGAAACTTTGAAATCCACAAGGCCAATGATTGTGGAGGGTCTGAGGAGCTGGACTGGGGCCTGTTGAAACAGACACAGCTAACCTCCCAAGGCAATACAGCCTTCTACCCATCAAGGCTGAGAGGGGCTCCTGAGCCTTCCTCTTACAGCACTAAATAGATCTCTAGGGGAAGAGACTCCAGTTCCCTGGTGCTACCACAGCAGCTGAGGCAGTTTTGAGGCCCATGGCTCTGGGTGAAATGTGGAAGAATAATTGTTCTAGTTTATCTAAGGATTCTCTGAAAAACAAATGGCATCACCAGAGATAAAATGAAGTCAGCTCTAATAGGAATGATTGTTGGGTTCCTGGGAGCCAATATAGTAATGCATGCCATTGGAAGCCTCTACTCTCTCAGACTCTGATGCTGGGAGGGATTGAGGGCAGGAGGAGAAGGGGACAACAGAGGATGAGATGGCTGGATGGCATCACCGACTTGATGGACATGAGTTTGGGTAAACTCCGGGAGTTGGTGATGGACAGGGAGGCCTGGCGTGCTGCAGTTCATGGGGTTGCAAAGAGTCGGACACGGCTGAGCGACTGAACTGAACTGAACTTTCTCAGAAAAAATAAAATGTAAAACCTTTTATAGTAATGAGATATCCTGTTGCTGTTCCAGACCCCAGGTTCTACTTGGGCTTTGGGCCATCGTGTACTGAGTAGGTGGGAACTCAGTGCATGTGTTTAAATACCCTAAATGTTGTTGTTTAGTTGCTAGGTCATGTCCGACTGTTTGCAGCCCCATGGACTACAGCCCACCAGGCTCCTCTGTCCATGGGATTTCCCAGACAAGAATACTGGAGTGGACTGTCACTTCTTTCTCCAAGGAAATATCTTAAATAAAGAAAAACAAATCTTTTTTTTTTTTTTTTGGCTGGGTTGTGGGAAGGGAGGACGTGCAGCTTCTGGGATCTTAGTTCCCCAATCAGGGATTGAATCCAGACCCTTGGCAGTGAAAGCTATGTAGTCCTAACCACTGGATTGCCAGGGAATTCCTGAAATCCTTTTTTAAACTGAGAAAATTTGATGTTTATCATAGAGAAATCATAAAATAAGCAAGAAAGAGATGAATACAAAAAAACACCAACAATAAATCCCTTCCACACCCTCCTCTTAATGCAAATTGCCATATAAATATCTATATGAAAATGTACATCTATTATTACATGTGCAGATGACTATGTAAATTATATTTGTAAGTTATCCATCTCTATGTAAAACATAAAATTATAATCTTACAAAAATTATATGTATATGCATATATATATTATACAAAGATAAATGATAGCAGAATAGCTTCTAGCTATTTATAAAGCAAGGGATGTTTGAAGAAGGAGAAGATACAAATGGTCCTAATCAGCTTGACCTTGATCCGATATAGAGGCTTCTCACAGGTTGGGCTTTCTTTCTTATAAGGATAATTACGGCTTTTAGCAGCTGATCTCGACCATGTCACAACTGCGGAGATTTCCATATCAAAGAAAATCTGAGGATCAAGGCTGAATGTCAGAAAATTATTCTAAATGTACCCATGCAACAGAAGCCCTCCTCCCTTCCCTCTCAAACCCCTGTTCTGTTCACCATGTAAAATCGGTTTCTCACTACCATCAATCTCCCTCTCAGGATAACTAGGCTGTGACCCAAAAAGAGGGTAGGGAGTGGATCTCTAATTGGCTTATTTTTTCACAAGATTCAGGAAGCAGAACGGAGGGTGTGTGTGGTTGGGGAAACCAGAGTCAGCTATCAGGGCCCCAAGTTTTCCATCTAAATTTGAGAGGTATATTTAACAAACTGGAACAAGCTGGGCCACACTGACCAGAAAAATCAGTCTCTTGTTTCATGAGACATTCCATCACCTATCCTCATACACGCATCATTTGGGCTCTGCTTTTGTCTTCCAAGGGAAAGTTCCCATCTGCAGAGGAAAATTCCCATACACAGGCTGAAATCTACCTTGTTTTATAATCTGCTGGTGTTCAGTTGCTGAGTTGTGTCCAACTCTTTGGCACCCCATGGACTGCAGTCTTTTAATCCTAATCCAAATATAAATAATCACAAATAATAAAAATGCAAGGCTATGCTGCATGCTTATTTGTGTATTACTATGAATTTACTAAATACCAGCTTTATTCATTATGTGAAATGCCAGGCTGAATGAAGCTCAAGCTGGAATCAAGATTGCTGGGAGAAATATCAGTAACCTCAGATATGCAGATGACACCACCCTTATGGCAGAAAATGAAGAGGAACTAAACAGCCTCTTGATGAAGGTGAAAGAGGAGAGTGAAAAAGCTGGCTTAAAACTCAACATTCAAAAAACTAAGATCACAGCATCTGGTCCTATCACTTCATGGCAAATAGTTGGATAAACAATGGAAACAGTGATAGACTTCATTTTCTTGGGCTCCAAAATCACTGCAGATGGTGACTGCAGCTGTAAAATTAAAAGATGCTTGCTCCTTGGAAGAAAAGCTATGAACAACCTAGATAGCAGATTAAAAAGCAGGTTCACCACTCTGCTGACAAAGGTCCATCTAGTCAAGGCTATGGTTTTTCCAGTGGTCATGTATGGATATGAGAGTTGGACCATAAAGAAAGCTGAGCACCAAAGAATTGATGCTTTTGAACTGTGGTATTGGAGAAGACTCTTGAGAGTCCCTTGGACTACAAGGAGATCAAACCAGTCAGTCCTAAAGGAAATCAACCCTGAATATTCACTGAAAGGACTGATGCTGAAGCTGAAGCTCCAATACCTTGGCAATCTGATGTGAAGAGCTGACTCATTAGAAAAGACCCTGATGCTGGGAAAGATTGAAGGCAGGAGGAGAAGAGGGCAACAGAGGATGAGATGGTTGGATGGCATCATCGACTCAATGGACTATCTCTTTTGAGCAAACTCTGGTAGACAGTGAAGCACTGGGAAGCCTGGCATGCTCCAGTCCATGGGGGTCGCAAAGAGTTGGACACAAATGAGCGACTGAACAACAACAACAGTTTTATGCTTGGCACTTTATAAAAGGAACCAGACCTAGTCTCTTTGTCAAGGAACTTAAATGAAATTAATAGATATAATGGAAAGTATATTGAAACAACCAAAGAATCTTAGCTCAGAGAGCAAGTGCCCATGCTGTCTGCCTATAGGCCCCCCTAAAGTAATCTTAGCTTCGGTATGATTCCAAGGTCCATTACAACCACTGTCAATCTTGAAAATGGTTATCTGCACTTATTCTCCAGTGCAGAGAAAGCTGTTTTGTAACTCTATTCACATAACTATAAGACCCTCTCCACCAAAAACACTCTGACATTTCATCGAGGACTTTTTCCGCTACCTACCACTCACAACAAACACATAGTAATCCTAATAAAGCAGAGGACTAAAATTCACTTCAGTTTTCCATGATACACAAGCCAGGAACTCACTGCTCTAATTATAGCATCTATTTTATGATAAGATCAGTGACCATATGTATTGTTGAAGTGTTTGTCTTATGAAAGGGTGTTGGAAAACTTAATTACACCCACAAACAATGAAAGATTAAGTCACCCCTTAACATAACATAGGGTATAATTTATCCCCACTTAGGCAGCAATGCAGAAATCTGAGGTTAACCACAGATATGACTTTCTACCCATAACCTGATCTTTCTCACTTAGCTGGTTTTGGCCATCTGCCTCCCCATTTGAGTTTGGCCATCAGGATAAGCTACTGATGACTCTGCTCCACATACTTCCATAAGGACCTCATCTAGGAAGACGTGGGGCCTGCAGGTGGCTGCGCTGTGTTTTGTGAGATCTGTTGAATCAATCAGATTACTTAGTTCCATGGCATGCCGCAAGTGCTAAACCCACACACTTTTGCAGGGGAGTTTGACCATCTGCCACAGGGAGGCAACTTTCAGCCCCTTACTCGGAATTACAGCCCATGCCTCTCCCTGGGTCTAGGAACTAACCACAAAATTTGTCTGTACCAAGCTTTTTCCTTTTGACCTTGCCCACATCTTCTTTGTCCTGTATCATAGGGTTCTGGTCTTCTCCTGAGAGCATTATAGTGAAGAAAGAGATCAGTGCCAGTCCTGGGGGTCAGAGTATCTGTGTTAGCTGAATTGGCTCTGCCACCTACCATCTATATAACTTTATAACCAAGGCTCTTTCTGAGCTTCAGTTTCGTCACTGGAAAATAAAGGTTTGTTTATTGTTTGTTGTTGTTCTTGTTCAGTTGCTAAGTCATGTATGACTTTTTGCAACCCCATGGACTGCGGCATGCCAAGCTTCCCTGTCCTTCACTATCTCCCTGAGCTTGCTCAAACTCATGTCCATTGAGTCAGTGATACTATCTAACCATCTCATCCTCTGCCACCCACTTCTCCTTTTGCCCTCAATCTTTCCCAGCACTAGGGTTTTTTCCAGTGAGTCAGCTCTTCTCACCAGGTGGCCAAAGTATTGGAGCTTCAGCTTCAGCAGCAGTCCTTCCAATGAATATTCAGGGTTGATCTCCTTTAGGATTGACAGGTTTGACGTCCTTGCAGTCCAAGGGACTCTCAAGAGTCTTTTCCAGCACCACAATTCGAAAGCATCAGTTCTTTGGCTCTCAGCCTTCTTTATGGTCCAGCTCTCACATTCTTACGTGACTATTGGAAAAACCATAGCTTATAACTTATAGAGCTGTTGACAGAGTAAGACCGTATGTAAAGCATGCTTAACAAACATCAGTGCCCCGTGCTCTCCCCTCTCCCATCTGCACTTAGCCCTCCCGCTTCACCAATCTTCCTCTTTCTTTTTCATATAAGAAACTGCCAGTTTCTCTTCTTCTCCTCTAATAATGATAATTATAATAATACTTCCAAAGTCTTCTTTCTAATCTGTATACCCACAACCTTAGCCTGATAAGGTTCTTAAGAAGCCAGGACCAGAAATGTGGTGTTGGAGGTGGGTCAGGTTGCAAAAAGAATGAATTATTTTTAATATAATGTTTGAGTAAGGTGGGTAAAACATCACTGAAGTGTATAAAATTGGAGAAAATTTTATGAGAAAATGTATAAATATACATCAAAAGCTTTAAAAATGTTATCTTCTGACAATGCTTTTACCTCTAAGAGTTTATCATGTTAAGGAAATAATCAGATATATTCAAATATTTGTGTATAGGATGTTTGTTATAGTATTGTACTAGTGAAAAATTAGAAATAATAAAAATATCTAAGAATAGGATGCCAAGATAATAAATACTAGGTAGTCATTAAAAACTAGGTTTTAAAGGAGTTTATAATGACATTGGAAAATGCTCACAATTTGATATAAAATTATGAGTATATTATCAATTTTTAAAATATATAAAACATAGTATTACTGTGAAAGTGAAAGTATTAGTTGCTCAGTCAGGTCCAACTCTTTGCAGCCCTATGGACTGTAGCCCACCAGGCTCCTCAGTCCATGGGATTCTCCAGGCAAGAATACTGGAGTGAGTTGCCATTCCCTTCTCCAGGGGATCTTCCTGACCGAGGGATCAAACCCGGGTCTTCTGCATTGCAGGCAGATTCTTTACCATCTGAGCCATCAGGGAAGCCCAGTATTACTATATGATCCAGTAATTTCACTTCTGGGTATACACCCAAAAAGAATGAAAGCAGGGACTCAAAACATATTTGTAAAACTCATGCTGGGTGCCAGGGATGGGGAGAGGGAGTGATTGGGGAGTTAGTGTTCAATAGGTACATAGTTTCAGTTTGGGAAGGTGAAAATTGTCTGGAGATGGATAGTGGAGAGAATTGCATAACAGTGCAAACGTACTTTATGCCATAGAACTGAACACTTAAAATTAATAAAACGGTAAATTGTATTTAATTTACTGTAATAAAATACATTTATATATGTATACACAAACACATATACATTTATACAATACCAATGCATACAGACATGCATATGTAAATGAAATACTAAACAGCTATAAGCCAAATGTCAGCAGTGAATTCTGAATTGTGAAATTATGAGATTTTTACTTTCTTCTTTGTATTTTTCTGCATCTTACAATTTTTCCATCATGAACACATATTGCTTTTTTCAGGGAAAAATAATTGTGTTTCTTTAAAACTTGAGTTTCCTTAAATAGGCTCTTAGCTTTGGCCGAGGAGGAGGCGGCCCTACAGGCAGATGCGTGTGCTCCACCCCGGGAATGTCTCCTCTCTGTCCCGCGCTCTGCCTTTACAAGGTGGTTTCAGGCTTGCAGAGCTCGTAAAGTCTCTCACCCACACAGGGACACTGCGGGAGCGCATTTACGAGGTTCTCTTTGAATCTTGTAGATGACTTTATGGCTGTTTCTTGAGGGATTCTTCCCAGTGGCCCCAGAAGCTATGCTGGGAACTATTCCACCTGACCTACAGCCAAGAGTCGTGTTGAGGCTGCCTGTGGCAGCAGCACGATACAGCGGGAGGAGGGCCACGGACGAGTCAGCTATGGAATTCTGCAACGCAACCGCCGGCCAGGCGGACCTCTGTCTGGCTCTTCCTTCCTTCACTGAGCAAGAAAGTAAAGTGTCAATCACTCAGTCGTATCTGACTCTGTGATCTGTGGACTGTATGTAGCCTGCCAGGCTCCTCTGTCCATGGAATTCTCCAGGCAAGAATACTGGAGTGGGTTGCCATTCTCTTCTCCAGGGGATCTTTCCGACCCACGAATGAAACCCAGGTCTGCATTGCAGGAAGATTATCGTCTGAACCACCAGAGAAGCTTCCTCCTTTCATAGCTAAGATGAGGCAAAGCAAGACCCCTCCCTCAAAGCAAGCTCAGGATTTGCTTGCCCGGGGACAACTCCCTGATGAAGTCCTCCAGACTCAGGGTCACCTCAGCAGTCATGCCTTCATATGCTTCACTGTCAAGATGTGGTCAAGATTTATATGTAAGTTCTTCAGTGATTTTCACCAGTGTTCAGGAGTCCAGGAGTCAAGGTTACAAGTCTTCCAGTCCTGCCCGCCCTTCTATCCCTAGCAGGGAAACCCATTCATATGCAATTAAATGGGCCTCAGGCATCTCACGAACAGACCCTGTGTGTGTGCTGAGCACTTCAATTGCCCTATTTAAAAGCCACCGTTGGTTCTGGTTTGCCTGCTTTGCCTCATTTCCAAATGAGGATGTTATTCTTGTACATAGTTGCCAGGCCCCATCTGCTCTGCCTTCTGTCTTCCTTTACAGACTCAGCTTTTGCTTTACCCCTGCTCTGCCCTCTTGGCATCCTTTACTGCCTGGTTATATCAAGCTTCCAGCAATTCCCCAGCACACCGCGCCCTGTCAGGCAGGGGACTTGTTATACACTGGTCCTTCTTCTTCCAGCTGGCGAATGAAATACTCTTCAAGACCCAACATGCACAATAACAGCAAACACTGCCAGTCTCTTACAACATGACTAACAATGTTTTGAGTACCTTGCCTGTAATAATTCATCCTTTTCCCATACAGTCAAATCCTGAACAAATCCCTGCTGCTTCACTCCATTAGTTTTCTGCCTATTTTCTTAGCATAGTCCTTTACCCTCCAGTTGAGTCTATAAACCTGTAGATAGCCTCCCTACGAAATGCTATTCTGCCTAAGTGAGCCAGAGTTGATGACTACTGCTTAAACGAATAATCTTGTCTTATAAGACATTTATCTAGCAAGCCTCCACTGAATGTCACTGAGTTCCAGGCCCCTGTGCTGATGTAGAGGGAATACAAGGCCTCAGTTCTGTTCATGAGGAGCTCACATCTGTACAAATAAAAAAGAGAGAGAGAGAGAGAAACAATGCAAGGTAATTAAAGGTACAGGTAATTAAAGTATTCATGTGAATACTCATGGAAATATAACTTGGCTCTCTGGGAACTCAGATGGGGAGCCTGAGAGGGCTTCATAGAGGACGTACCATCCAAAGAGGCAACGCGGCCTCAGTAGACAGAGTAGGCTCTGAAGCCAGACAACTTGGGCTCACATCCCACTTCTGCCATTGGATACGTAAGCTTGGGCAAGTTGCTTAATGTATCTGGCCCTCAGTTCCCTCATCCATAAATGAGTGACAATAAGTATATCTACCTAGTAATCACCTAGACTGTGTGTTAAAAAGCAGAGACATCACTTTGCCAACAAAGGTCCATGTAATCAAAGCTATGGGTTTTCCAGTAATCACATATGGATGTGAGAATTGGACCATAAAGAAGGCTGGAGTGCCGAAGAACTGATGCTTTGGAATTGTGGTGCTGGAGAAAATTCTTGAGAGTCCCTTGGACTGCAAGGAGTTCAAACCAGTCAATCCTAGAGGAAACCAATCCTGAATATTCATTGGAATGACTGATACCAAAGCTGAAGCTCCAATACTTTGGCTACCTGATGCGAAGAGCTGACTCATTGGAAAAGACCCTGATGCTGGGAAAGATTGAAGGAGGGAGGAAAATGGGATGACAGAGAATGAGATGGTTAGAGAGCATCACTGACTCAATGGACATGAGTTTGAGAAAATTCTGGGAGATAGTGAAGGACAGGGAAGCCTGGTGTGCTGCAGTCCATGCTGTCACAGAGTCAAACATGACTTAGTGACTGAACAACATCAATCTCTTCTGCAGGCAGCTTGGTCCCTGGAAACTGTCTATAGAATGTGCTTTCAGGTCTGGGGCCAGTACCGTCTGCTTTCTCATCAGCCTTAAATTATTGTGAAGATACATCTGTTTCAAGCCCAAGCCTCAACTCCAGTCACCAATTTATTATTTAGGCTTTTCCCCTGGCTGGAAGGATCATTCTTTTAGTCTTGGACCTAGAATGTGACTGAGCCTCTCTTTGCTATTTCCAGGTTGACTTGCGCTTAAAAGGTTAGGTTAACATTATTTTAGGCTTACCTTTCTTATTTATCGAAGAAAAGCCTCTTCACTCTGAGTCTAGAATCCATTCCTGTGAACCCACATGTGGGTGAAGTCACTCACTCTTTGCAACCCCATGGACTAGAGCCTACCAGGCTCCTCTGTCTATGGGATTTTTCATGTAAGAATACTGGAGTGGGTTGACATTTCCTCGTCTAGGGGATCTTCCTGACCCAGTGATCGAACTCAGGTCTCCCACATTGCAGGCAAACGCTTTACCGTCTGAGCCACCAGGGAAGCCCATATTAGCCTTCCATGTGTTCAGTCACTAAGTCATGTCTGACTGCAACCCCACGGACCACAGCACACCAGGCTTCCCTAGCCATCATCCTCTACCCAAGTTTGCTCAAATTCATAGCATTAAGTCAGCAGTGGATCCAACCATCTCATTCTCTGTTGACCGCTTCTCCTCCTGCCCTCAATCTTTCCCAGCATCAGGGTCTATTCCAATGAATTGGCTTTTCGCATCAGGTGGCCAGATTATTGGAGCTTCAGCTTCAGCAGCAGTGCTTCCGATGAATATTCAGGATTGGTTTCCTTTAGGATTGACTGGTAATTAGCCTTCTGCTGCCGCTGCTGCTAAGTCGTTTCAGTCGTGTCTGACTCTGTGCAACCCAGTAGATGGCAGCCCACCAGGCTCCCCCGTCCCTGGGATTCTCCAGGCAAGAACACTGGAGTAATTAGCCTTCTAGATTCCCTTAAAACCTCCTCCTTAAACTGAGCCATCTAGTATAGGAGAAAAAGCAAAAACCTCCTACTCTTCTAGAGCCAGAGAGATCTGGGTTAAATTGACAGATCCACCTCTAGCTGTAAGTCTTCAGTTAAGGCTTTAATGTTTCTTTCATAAGGTTACCACAATGCCCAAGGAAGGAAGATATATAACATAACTGTGTGAGTCTCTTCTTTTAATTTGTTCCTATGATGTTCTTTAAGTCTCAGTTTAAAATGTCTTCTGATGGTCCCATCCACAGCCATTCTTATTGCTGCCTGTTTTTCCCAGTTTCTCTACTTTCAACTTTTTCTACTAAAAGTCCTGGTGCTACTTCCTTGGTGCTTCTTTGCATAAAAGCCATGTTGACTGTTCATTCCATTTTAGCTCCATAAAAGTATTTGCATTCTTAATTTAATTTAAATGTATATCATTATTATTCCATTATGCTGAAAATGTATGTCATTGAACTTCAACAGGGCAAGATCTTTTATACTATTCGTGTGACAAGTTAGAGGAATCTTGAATATATGGATGATTATATTTTACTAAAACTAAAGGTGATGACTAATGAAATAAAATCTTTATTAAGAAAGTGTATAGTATCATGCCAGCATTCTATCCACATCTTATTCTATTTAACATTTTTATTAATCATTTGAATGTTGATTTCTAAAACTGATGAATCAAATTTACAGATGACAGAAAGCTGGGATGGTTAATAAACACCTTCAAGTTAGAAATGGTTTCCAAATATACATATATATATATTCACATTTATATGTACATATACATATATACATGGGTAGATATGTATATATATATATATATATATATATGCAGGTTGAATTGATGCTGAATAAAACAAGAAGTTTAAAGGGGGCAAATGTAAAATTCTTTCTTTGAGTCTAATAAGGTAGCAGCACAACTCTAGGATAAGGCTGAATTGGTTTAGCAGGAGTCACTCTTGGACAGTCAACTCAGTGACTCCATATTGTTGTATAATTGTCCCCCAAATCAATATAATCTTAGGATGTCTTAGATGTCTAGCTTCAGAATAAGGGAGGTAAAAGGCTTCCTCTGTCTTGTGCAGCTAGATCACATCTTTGGAGTTGAATTCAGCTAAGGGTGACACATTTTAGGATAGATACTGGTAAGCTGAAATGTATTTAAACAGGAAATCATTAGGAGTATGAACCATGTCATAAGAGAATATTTGAAGCAAGCAGGGAGTTTTAGGTCACACGTGACATCCCAAAGGTTCTAAGGGAAAAGACAGGAAGTAGTAAGATGCAGAACGTACAGGATAGATCCTCATCTCTAGGAGGTCACATACTGCATGATGAGTGTAGTGATAGAGACAGATTTAAAATGGGGAAGAAAGAACTAATTTTGCCTGGGAGAGTCAGGAAAGTTTTCACAGAAGAGAATGGCTGAAACGGAATCTTAAAAATAATGGGAAGGACTTTGCCACCAGCAGAGCAGGTCTTCTGAGGTAAAGGGAAAAATACACATTTGAATGCCTAGGGCAGGGATTAAAACAGTGGGTTAAGAAGTAAATGGGAGATAAGAAAGTGATGGCAGGAAAAGTACCAAATTTATATTCTAGGTTTCTGCTTAAATGTCACTTCTTTAGAGAAGTTTTCCTTGGCTCTTGACCCCCAATCTAATTAAGTGTCCATATTGTACTGTCTCCTAACGCTCTACAAGGGCATCAGGGGTTATGCCTGGCATATCATAAACACTTAATCAATTTGTTGAATCATACACACGAAGACTGATTTAAAGCAGAGTGTGACAAGTGCTATACTGTATATACACAGTTTTCAGGAGACAAGGCATATTTGAACTAATAAAACTTGAATTAATTGAGCCTTGTGGGAGAAAGAGAACACAGGAAGCACACTGAAGGTAGACGGAGCAGCTCTCGTGGATGCAGGGGCCAGGAAATGACACGGCAGACACAGAGACCCCAGAGAACTTCCATATGTCTGCACACAGGTAGATGTAGGGCAGTAGCAGCTGACAAGACCAGAGAGACAGGCAAGGGCCAAATCAGCATCCATCCTTAAATATTCATTGAGCACCTACTCATGAAGGGCTTCCTAATCCATGCTAGAAGTCTGCATTTTATCTAAACAGTATTGAGTACCTACTGAAGAATTTGGAAGTCCTATGATTCAGTTCATATTCTAGAAAGTTCATGCTGGAGGTTGGGCAGATTACTTAGATGGTGGCAAGAGTAGAGATCACTTGGGAAGCCATTTCAGAAATCCAGGGACACGGTTCAAGGAAGTATGCAGACACTAGAATTGACAGAATTTGGTCAGATTTCTTTTTTGAGGGAGTATTGCTGATCCTCTTTATGACGTCAATTGTCTCGCTGTATCTCGCTGTGCACACTGGTCCTTGAACGCATGATAGGCAAGGGGCCAGCAGGGAAGCTAGAAGAAAACTCAAGGAGCCGGAGATGCGTTTATTCTCTCCTGGCTGGTGTGGCAGCCACAGGAGCAGAACACACGGTATCCTCTCCCCTCGTGGCTGACCCACCAGACACAGCCAAGACACAGAAGTCATGCCGCCGCTTTTTGGGGTGGAGCTCATACATCCCTACTGCACAAAGTAAGCCACGACCAAGCAAGCACCTCGTGATGCACACAGTGCTTTAAGGGATCTCAGCTGTTATATAGCTATTTACAAAACGTGGTGTGAGAGAGTCTGAACGTGCCATCTCAGCTAATTTTCTCTCTCCCCACAGATGGGAATGTTCTCACTTTGGGAAGTAAGAAAGAGTGAACTTTAGGATGAGTCTTGCGTTTCTAGTACAGGCAATGGGGTAGATTGCGATGCATAAAGGATTATAGAAAGAAGAGAAAATTAAAATTTTGTGAAGTCCATTTAGTAAATGTTTCCATTTGTGGATTAGATTGTTAACTATCTACCGGATTCCATTTTCTCCTTTTTTCCACATGAATAGTATCTAGCATGTGGCTGGGCCAGGAGTAAATATGGAACTTCTTTCTCATTTGCTTAAGAAGAAATCCTTGTCCTTGGATATCTGCCTTTTCCTTCTTCTACTAGTTGGAATGGTAATTACTAGAATGACCTAGGAAGTCACAGGCTGAAGATGACAGAGCAACAATTAGCCTAGAAACCTGTGTGTTTCAGAGATGTCTCCTGATCTTAGAACCCTAACTTTAGGTTGTTTACTTGATAGGCTAATAAACTAATTGCTCATTAAGCCATTAAATATTTAGTCATTTTATTACAGCAGCTTCAGTTCAGCCACTCAGGCATGTCCAACTGTTTGTGACCCCATGGACTGCAGCACACCAGGCTTCCTTGTCCATCACCAACTCCTGGAGCTTGCTCAAACTCATGTCCATTGCGTCGGTGATGCCATTCAACCATCTCATCCTCTGTTGTCCCTTTCTCCTCCTGCCTTCAATCTTTCCCAGCATCAGGTTCTTCTCCAATGAGTCAGTTCTTCGTATCAGGTGGCCAAAGTATTGGAGTTTCAGCTTCAGCATCAGTCCTTCCAATGAATATTCAGGAATGATTTCCTTTACAATGGACTGGTTGGCTCTCCTTGCAGCCCAAGGGACTTTCAAGAGTCTTCTCCAACGCCACAGTACAAAAGCATCAATACTTCAGTGCTCAGCTTTCTTTATAGCCCAACTCTCACATGCATACATGACTACTGGAAAAATCATAGCTCTGACTTGACAGGCCTTTGTTGGCAAAGTAATGTCTCTGCTTTTTAACAGACTGTCTAGGTTGGTCATAGTTTTTCTTCCAAGGAGCAACCGTCTTTTAATTTCATGGCTGCAATCACCATCTGGAATGATTTTGGAGCCCCCAAAATAAAATCTGTCACTATTTCCATTGTTTCCCCATCTATTTGCCATGAAGTGATGGGACCAGATGCCATGATCTTAGTTTTCTGAGTGTGGAGTTTTAAGCCAAATTTTTCACTCTTCTGTTTCACTTTCATCATGGAGGCCTTACACATAGCTGAGAAAAGAAGAGAACTAAAGGCAAAGGGGAAGGGGAAGATATACCCATTTGAATGCAGAGTTCCAAATCATAGCAAGGAGAGATAAGAAAGCCTTCCTCAGTGATCAGTACAAAGAAATAGAGGAAAACAATAGAATGGGAAAGACTAGAGATCTTCTCAAGAAAATTAGAGACACCAAGGGAACATTTCATGCAAAGATGGGCACAGTAAAGGACAGAAATGGTATGGACCTAACAGAGGCAGAAGATACTAAGAGGTGGCAAGAATACACAGAAAAACTATACAGAAAAAATCTTCATGACCCAGATAATCATGATGGTGTGATTACTCACCTAGAGCCAGACATTCTGGAATGTGAAGTCAAGTGGGCCTTAGGAAGCATCACTACAAACAAAGCTAGTGGACATGATGGAATTCCAGTTGAGCTATTTCAAATCCTAAAAGATGATGCTGTGAAAGTGCTGCACTCAATATGCCAGCAAATCTGGAAAACTAAGCAGTGGCCACAGGATTGGAAAAGGTTGGTTTTCATTCCAGTCCCAAAGAAAGTCAATGCCAAAGAATACTCAAACTACTGCACAATTGTACTTATCCCACACGCTAGCAAAATAATGCTCAAAATTTTCCAAGCCAGCCTTCAACAGTGTGTGAACTGTGAAATTCCAGATGTTCAAGCTGGATTTAGAAAAGGCAGAGGAACCAGAGATCAAATTGCCAACATTTGCTGAATCATCAAAAAAAGCAAGAGAGTTCCAGAAAAACATCTACTTCTGCTTTAATGACAATGCCAAAGCCTTTGACTGTGTGGATCACAACAAAATGTGGTAACACTGTGAAGACACTGAAAACTTAGCATTGGTGAGAAGCTTCCTTAATTAGCTTGATCCTGCAAGTTTCTCACCCTTTGCTAAGACTGTGAATGCTGGGACAATCATGTGTTTGTCAGTCCAAAATAAGGATTCTGAGCAGGATGTGTAGTATAAGGATGAAGGTCAAAAGTAGAGGATATTGGTGAAAGTAATTTGTATATTTCTTCTCTCCATCACTTGATTCTTGCATTCTTGGAGATTTTATCCCAGGTTCACATTATCTGCTACAAACTTCACACCATCTCCAACATCATGCCTTTTCAAGTCTGAGAACCACACTGCCCAGAACTTCTTCCTATATAGTTTGAAATTACCGTTTGTCAATGAAAGAACTTGCTTGTGGCTCAGACAATACAGCATCTGGTACAAGGCAGGAGACTCAGGTTCAATCCCTGGGTTGGGAAGATCCTCTGGAGAAGGAAATGGCACCCCACTCCAGTACTCTTGCCTGGAAAAATCCCATGGACAGAGGGGTGTGGTAGGCTACAGTCCATGGGGTCGCAAAGAGTCGGACATGACTGAGCAACTTCACTTTCATTTTCGATGAAAGAAACGTATGTGAAATATGGACAGTAGGAGCAAAGAGGAAGCCCTTATTCTAAGGAGGTAAAGGTGGCCAGTTTCTAGAACTTCCCCACACACGTCTTTTTCTCGATCCCTCTGGAGACCTTCAATCTCAGTTCCTCCCACATTGACATAATCTCTGATTCCTACATTAAATCTCTTATTCCCATAGTACTCATATTGGCTCCCTTTTCAATAAAAACAAGATGGATATACCCGATCTAGAATTGACACAGGTGTCCTAACCTTTTTTGAAAGGAAAAAAGAACCCAAATCTAATTATTCGGACCTGCACTCAGCTCAAGGGACTTTCCTGTAGCTTAGATGTTAGAGAAGGAGACCCAGGTTCAATTCCTGAGTCAGGAAGATCTTCTGGAGAACGGAATGGCAACCCACTCCATATTCTTGCCAGGAGAATCCCATGGACAGAGGAGCCTGGTGGGCTACAGTCCTTGGGGTCACAAAGAGTCAGACACGACTGAGCGACTAACACAACCACTACACCTCAACTCTGTTTTCCGTGGCAATGTCATCTGGAAACAAGCTGGGCACACTGCTGACACAATTCCTGTGGATTCTTGGCACCTGTCAACCTAGCATGCTTCCTGCATTCTTGACAGCAGACTTCTTGGGTGCCATTACTTCCACAATACTCTTGCATAATTGGATGCTATCATCTCAGACAAAAGCCTTGCATTCTTGGCAGTCTCGTCAATAAAGAACCAGGCCATGGGTATGGGATTTGCACACATTGTGGGCTGACACTGGATCCTCTTCAACACCTTCCTAAGGAGTGATTCATCATGATTATACCCAGCTAGTTGTTTAGAGAACAAGATGTTCTTGGAAATATCATGCCTCAGGTAGTGCAGGCTCCAAAGCCAACTGAATACACAGGGTTTAGCTAATTGCTAGGATGTAACAGAGTTTAAACACAATGAGGGCCTAATTTAGTCAAGGCATGAGGAAGCTTGGTTTCTGAATCCTCTTTGACAGCCAGCTGTCTTTCTCTTATTTCAAATACAGAGGCTGCCTGCTTTTGTAATCCATAGTGTAGACTTTGTTCATTCATTCATGCCCATGCTCAGTTGTGTCCAGCTCTTTGCCACCCCGTGGACAACAGCCCGCCAGATTCATCTGTCCATGGGATTCTCCCTGCAAGAATACTGGAGCAGGTTACCATTTCCTCCTCCAGGGGGATTTTCCTGACCCAGGGATCAAACCTGCGTCTCTTGTGTCTCCTACATTGGCAGGAGGATTCTTTACCACTGTGCCACCTAGGAAGCCAGACTGCCCGAGTTAAATCCTGGTTTAACTTTGAGAAAGTTGCTTAACCTCTCCATAACTCACCTATAAAACAGGGCTAATAATAGTAAGGATTAAAGAAATACTGCAATTAAAGTGCTCAGTATATTCCTGGCACATAATAAGCATATGGTAACAATATCTTCACTGGCTCTGCACTAAAATCTGATTCCTCTTCCCAGTTGTTCTCTTGGTGCCATTGTGCCTATTTTACCATAAATATGGGGCAAATAAAGATGTGTTCACCTAGGTTTGCCAGGCATACTCTCTATTTTCCTTCCCCCTGATATACAATACATACTATGAAATATATGTATTTCTGAAGTGTAATTAACACATTATACTAGCTTCAGATGTATAACATAATGATTTGTATATATTATGAAATGATAATAAGTCTAGTTACCATCTGACACTATATAACATTACAAAATTTATTATTTCTTAAGATGAGAATTATGAAGATTTACTTTCTTAGCATCTTTCAAGTTTGAATACAGTGGTATTGACTATAGCCACCATGCTGTACCATATATCCCATGACTTAACTTATTTGATAACTGAAAGTTTGTACCTCTTGATCTTCACGCATTTTACCCAATCCCACTCTACTCCCCTCTGACAACCACCAAATAGCTTTTTTATTTGTGCCTGGTCACACTTACAGCTTGGCCTAGCTTACACTCAAAACTTTCCTGTTCAGCAACTGTCTCATGGCATAAGACCTTGCCTCTACCACACTTCTAATCTCATCTTCTATCCCTCTCTCCCTTGCTCACTTTACTCCAGCCACACTTTCTTGCTATCCCTTCAATGCACCAAACAGCTCCTACCACAGGACCCTTACCCTTGTATTTCTCCCTAGAACACTTTTTCCCTGGGAGCACAGGGAGCTTGAGACCTCACTACCTTCTCGCCTTTGTACAAATGTCACTTTTCAGTTTGGCTTTCTCTCAACACCATATATAAAATACACCCCACACCCTCAACTCCCAATCCTCCTTTATCTTCTCCACAGTACCTATCACCATCTGTCATATATTCATTCATTTATTAGTTGTCTGTATCTCCCCACTCCCATTTCTAATGGACTTTCCCTGCCTACATATATCACTGGGGATAAAGACATTTTGTCCCATGCACTACTAGCATATGAGAATAGGACTCAGCATTTCTTTCTAGACTCCTCTAAATTCTCCTTTTTATTTTTTTTTTTTTTAGTATTTTCTCTTTTTTAATTAATTAATATATTTTAATTGGAGGCCAATTACTTTACAGTATTGTAGTGGTTTTTGCCAAACATGGACATGAATCAGCCAGGGGCACACGTGTTCCCCATCCAGAACCCCCCTCCCACCTCCCTCCCCATCCCATCCCTCTAGGTCATCCCAGTGCACCAGCCCTGAGCACCCTGTCTCATGCTTTGAACCTGGACTGGCGATCTGTTTCACATATGATAATATACATGTTTCAACACTACCCTCTCAAATCATCCCACCCTCGCTTTCTCCCATAGAGTCCAGAAGACTGTTCTTTATATCTGTGTCTCTTTTGCTGTCTCTCATATAGGGTTATCGTTATCATCTTTCTAAATTCCATATATATGCATTAATATACTGTACTGGTGTTTTTCTTTCTGACTTACTTCACTCTGTATAATAGATTCCAGTTTCATCCACCTCATTAGAACTGATTCAAATGCATTCTTTTTAATGGCTGAGTAATACTCCATTCTGTATATGTACCACAGCTTTCTTATCCATTTGTCTGCTGATGGACAGCTAGGTTGCTTCCATGTCCTGGCTTAAATTCTCCTTTTTAAAATCAAATATAACTTTTTTTCTGCTTTTCACTTTATTTTTCAATGTAAATTTACTTATTTTAATTGGAGTCTAATTACTTTACAATATTGTATTGGTTTTGCCATACATCAACATGAATCCATCATGGGTGTACATGTGTTCCCCATCCTGAACCACCCCCCCCACCTCGTTATATTTGATAAAATCAAATATAACTTTTAAAGAGTGATAGAATAGTTCAGTCTTTCAAAATAAGGCAAGACAACATCTACTATCTTATGAATATATTATCTGGTTATGGTCATGCTCTTATCCTTGGCCAAGAGTTAAACAAGAAGCTGGAGGAACACAGAGGAAGCAAGTGATAAACATTGTGGAAAACAAACAAAAAGACTGTATATTTGTTTGTGTGTATAAAATTATAGGAATAAGAAATATTGATAAGCAGATATCTAGAGTTGAGATGCTGTACAAATTCACTTATGTGCAAATTGAAAAATGTAACATACTGGGTAGGGTTGCAGGAAGACATTGTGTTGGCCCCTTAGAAGTCCTATCTTAATGATTGTGTCCATTCCTAATTAGATCCACTGGAGATCATTTCATACTGAGTTAATCTCTATGATGGAAAATAATAAACCTTCTCCCAGAGTTTAGAGAGGATCAAGCAAAGATCATGAGATTGGTTTCTGTATCTGATTTTGAAAATTCACACTTATAGATTCCAAAACATAAATCAATGGATATTTACCAAGTGTCTACATGAATGCTACTGAAATCAATCAATAGGTAGTTCTCAAACTACACCATTATTACCCTAAAATTGATCATTTGAGACATGGGGTCTAGGAAGTGAAATGCTGGAGCCATGCCATCTAGGAGTATCTAAAAGTATGCAACACAAATACTGTATTCCATCTGGAGGCTCTAGGAGAGAATGCATTTCTTTGCTTTTCCATCATCTAGTGGCTGACTGCATTTTTTGGCTCATGGATCCCTCCTCCATCTTTAAATTGCAACATTCTGACCTCTGCTCCCATTATCATACCTCCTCTCTCTGACCCTCTTGCCTCCCTCTTATAAGGACCACTGTGATTACATTGGGCCCACCTGGATAACCCAGAACACACTCCCCATCTCAAGAACTTTGATTTAACAAATTTGAAAATCCCTTTAGCCACATAAGGTAACACAATTCACAGGTTCCAAGGATCAGGATACAGCCATCTCTGGAGGATTACTGTTCTATCTCCCAAAGTGAACTTTATGCAAATAACCGCATGGTTCTAATGAATAAAACAATGGATTTCAGGTCAGAAAGTCTAGGCTTGAGCTTGTCTCCTCTCCTCCATCTGTATGATTGAAGCAACTCAAGTGGTCTCCTTGAATCCATTTCTTAAAATGGAGATAATGATACTTCTAATGGCTATTGTGAGGATCAAATGAACTAATTATACATGAATACTTTGTCAGTCATAATTCATTAAAGTTTAGTTTGGTTCTGTTCAACAAACTTTCCCAACCCCATGCTGTGTGCCTGGCAGGTATAGAGGCTGGAATACCATGAAGAGATAAGACAAGTTCCTACCATCAAAGAGTAGTCTAGAAAAGAGGTTACCAAAAATATTACAATTCAGTGGAATTAGAGCAAACATGAATATGTATAAGGAGATCAATGAACTCAAGGAATGAGTGGTTTCTTTAAAAAAGAGAGAGAAGGTGTCCAGAAAGACTTCACAGACCAAGCAGCAATTTGAACAAGGTTTTGCAGGACAGATCAGCTTGCAGACAGACAGAAGATGGAGTTTATTTTCAGTAGAAAAGCTGCCCGTGCAAAAGCACAGAGGTGTGAAACTGCACTGTGTGTTTAGAGAATTACAAAGGAGTTTGATATTAATGTATCATTCATCCACTATGGGGAGGTGCAGAGAAGAAAGGTGAGATGAAGAAATGTTTCCTTCTACTTCCTTCTGTTGTGATCAGTTCTGCATGTAATGAAGTCATTTAAATCTTTTAAGCAGGGAGGAGATGAATCACCCCTTTCAAGTGAGGATCATCCTGGTTGTAGTATGGCACTCCTGAGACCCAGGAAACCCCTCAATTCTGGGCAAAGTAGGATGGTTGGTTACTCTATGAGAGGCATGATTTGATCAACTTAACTTCCCACACAGTTTTCTCTGGCTGAAATGAGAAAAGTGAGCTAGAAGACAGCAGGATGGAAGAAAAGAGACTGATAGGAAGCCAGAACTAGAGTCTAGAAGAGTAACGATATGACTGAAACAGCTGCAGTCACTGTGGGGATGAAGTAGAGAGAAGAAATCATGAGGTGTTTAGAAAGCAAAATCTATACAGCTTGTTGGGGTTTCCCTTGTAGCTCAGTTGGTAAGAATCTGCCTGCAATGCAGGAAACCTGAGTTCAGTTCCTGGGTTGGGAAGATCCCCTGGAGAAGGAAATGGCAACTCACTCCAGTATTCTTGCCTGGAGTATCCTATGGATAGAGGAGCCTGGCAGGCTACAGTCCATGGGGTTGCAAGAGTCAGACACGACTTAAAGACTAAACCATTACCACCATACAGGTTGTTGACTGAATGGGTGTGGGAAATGCTTGAGCAGGAGAAATCTAGGATAACTTGCAGGATTTTGAGCAACTGGATGAGTGATTTTAATGCTGGCAGACAGAAGAAGTATATGAAGCTAAGTGAATTGATTGGGATAAGGAATTTCAGTTTGGGACATGTTAGGTTTCGGTGTGATGGTTCTGTAAGACATCCACATGGAGCTCTCCAGGGTACTGTTCAGAACTTGGGGCAGACAGAACTGGAGAGACAGTGATGTTCTGCCTAAAGATGTGTGTGGTGGTGGTAGAGGGTGTGTTCTGGGAGTGAAAGGAGGAATAGAAGAAATACAGGAAGTTGCATGTTTCTAAATAATGATTATTCAGGATGGGGAACACGTGTATACCTTTGGCGGATCCATCTTGATGTATGGCAAAACCAATACAATATTGTAAAGCAATTAGACTCCAATTAAAATAAATTTATATTAAAAAATATTT
Source organism: Capra hircus (assembly GCF_001704415.2). NCBI lineage: Eukaryota > Metazoa > Chordata > Mammalia > Artiodactyla > Bovidae > Capra > Capra hircus. Next base: position 102,235,361 of record NC_030810.1, on the reverse strand, counting down.
ATTTGACTGCAATGGGTCTTAGTTGCAGCATATGAACTCTTATCAATAGCTGTAGCGTGTGTAATTTAGTTCCCTGAGCAGAGATTTCACCCAGGGCTCCTGTACTGGGAGCATGGAGTCCCAGCCACTGGGCCACCAGCAAAGTCCCAGCTTTCACTTTTTCAGTGCCTTCAGTGTGTTGTGACTGGTTGGGAGTAATAAAGACTAGTTTGAGCTTATTTAAACCAAATTACTGCAGAGATAAAGATACAAAGCAGTGTCCCTAGACCTAAGGGCAAGGACGCAGTGGGCCCCAGCAGTGCACCGGAGTCGGCGAGGGCCGTGCCCTTGGGACTCCTGTCGTCTGGCGTCCCCAGTCTTCATCGTGCCTCTGCTCCCTGCTTCGTCACTCACTCTTCCTAGAGAGTGGTTTTTCCTGCTTCTCAGACGAAACCGCTGTTCACACTTCTGGAGTCAATGCCATCTCCATTTAAGACACTGTGTAGAGGCTGAGGATGAAACACAGCGCTAGCACTGAATCTCGAGAAAAGGTATTCACTGGCCTGTCCTGACTGGGCGGATGACCTGGACCAAATGACCATGGGGAGGGCTTCGAAGGGTGTGGGCAGCTCCTAGAAAAGGTAACAGGGGGGAAGCTGACCCATAGTATTCACTGTCCACGTATTTTCTTATTTATCGTTAGAACAACACTATGAGATAATTATTATTACTAACCTTTATAATGTAAATGCCTTGAAGGCAAAGACCACATCTATTCATTCACCACTGTATTCCCAGCATCTAGCACAATGTCTAGCTCATGCTTAGTAAATGAGCGATTAAATGAATGAATATCAATTTTACATTTGAGGAAATGCAAGATCACAGAAATTCAATCACTTACCAGGGTGACCCAGCCAAGAAACAGAAAGAAGAATCAAACCCAAACCCATTTTACTTCAGATGTTGTGCTCTTAACTGAAGAAAACTCACTTCTGTGAGGCCCTCATTGATGCCCTGGAAGTCGTAACTTCCTTGGTAAATAATTTCCAGATACTAAAATATAATCATCATCAGTAGTGGTGTCCCCAGCTGTATCCCAGTGAGCAGGCAGGATTGCTGGACAGGACCTGGGCTGTGCTGGGATGCACACAGGCCTGTTCACAGGAGGCCCCGTGTGTCGAGTGCTCCTGACTGGTGCTAGTGACCCAGAATAGCAACAGTAGAAGACGGGGAGGATAGCCCAGTACATCAGTCCTAGGTGGCTTTGTCACACAGCTTGGCCCATTTCACAACCATCACCTCCAGCTGGAAAAGGTCCCAGGTACATCTCTACCTGCAGGCTGAAAGAGCAAGACAAGATGATTTTAGATTCTTTAAGAAGACTGCGCAACTGTCAACCTTGTTAACAAGAATTTAAATCCACCAACTAATAAGCAACTTTTCAGCATGTATTATGTTTACTATGTCGTGTTTAGGAAATAGAGTAAAATGATCATATTTTCTAAGCCTGATGACATGTGAATTGACAAAATATTTTTTTTCCTTTGTTGCTTATTTACGTAAATAAGGAAACACTTTTGAGGGCAGGAGAAGAGGGTGACAGAGGATTAGATGGTTGGATGGCATCATCGACTCTATGGACAAGAGTTTGAGCAAACTCTAGGAGATAGTGCAGGACAGAGAAGCCTGGCATGCTGCAGTTCATGGGGTCACAAAGAGTTGGACACAACTTAGCAACTGAACAAGGATAAATTTGATCAAAAATAATTATATATTTAACAAATCATGTCTTGCCTGCATTATTGCAATAGCTTCATAACTTGTCTCCTCAATTCTACCCTTGCTCCTTCACAGTCTACTCTCAACTGAAGTGGGTAGAAAGAAGCCCTGAAAAAGGAAATCGGATCACCCTTCTGTTCTAAACCTGACAATAATTCCCATCTCACTTAAAGTAAAAGCCAAATCTAAGGCCTAAAGTTGTGGACCACACATTCTGATTTCTCTCCTCTTCATTCACTCTGCTCCAGTCACACGGGCCTCCTGGTTGCTCCCTAAACTTGCTAGGTACATCCCACCTTGAGGCCTTTGCATTGGTTGGGTTCTTGGTTGAATAAAAAGAACAAAATCATTTTATCAGGAAGAATTCAAAGCATATGATATAGCACTATGGTTTCCACTGTCTGAACTTAAAATCTAGTTGGGCTGACAAAACATTTCACATTTTAAATAGTTAGATCAAGAGACAACAAGGTGCTAAGTTGCAGATCTGAGACTGTTCTTGTTGCATAAGTGGGAAAAAGAAAAGAAAGGCATAAACAAAAAATTAAAGATTATATGAATTTTAAGAAGCAATAATAATGATGGTAATATTTTATATACTATTGAGTTTATAATAAACTTTTATACATTTTTCCCATTTTATCTTCATGAAGCCCTTTGAAGTAGAGCATATGTTATCACCCTATTTTATAGAAGAGATAGCTGAATAAAGAGAGAGTCTATATAATTTATCCAGGGAATAAACTAGGAAGAAATATAAGAAAACAGGAGATATCCTAATGCTATATTATTCATTAATTTATTCAGTATTCAATAAACCAAAGGGAAAAGATTTATACAATCTGAGAGAAACCAGAGTATTTCATTCAATAAATATTTTGTGTATCCTATGAAGTGTCAGGCATTGTTCCAGGTATTTGGAATACAGCCATAAGTAAAACTGATAAAGTGCTACCCTTATAGAATTTACATACCAGAGAGATACATACCATAACAGATAGTGTCATAATACATAAGTAAATTACATAGTATGTTGGTTAATGATAATCACTATGGAAAAAATAAAGCAAAGAGAAACAGAAGTGGGAGTGCTGGAAAGGGGATATTAAATAGAGTGGCCACATAGAACACTCTTTGACATAAATAACAACAGGATCTTTTCTGGCCCACTTCCTAGAGTAATGAAAATAAAAACAAATTTTAACAAATGGGACCTAATTAAATTTAAAATCTTTTGCATAGCAAAGCAAACCATAAACAAGATAAAAAGACAGTACTTGGAACTGGAGAAAATGTTTCCAAATTAAGCAACTGACAAAGGATAACTCTCCAAAATATCTAAACAGCTCATGCAGTTCAATATCAAAAAACAAACAAACAAACAAACAAAAAATGGGCAGAAGACCTAAATAGACATTTCTCCAAAGAGAACATGCAGAGGGCCAAGAGATGCATAAAAAGATGCTCAGCATCACTAATTATTAGAGAAAGGCAAATTAAAACCATTTTTAAGTATCACCTCACATCTGTCAGAATGGTCATCATCAAAAAATCTATGAAAAATAAATGCTAGAGAGAGTGTGGACAAAAGGGGACCTTCTTGCACTGTTGGTGGAAATGTAAATTGATACATCCACTATGAAGAAGAATATGAAGGTTCCTTAAAAAACTGAAAATAGAACTACCATATGACCCAGCAATCCCACTCTTGGGCATATACCCAGAAGACACTTTAACCTCTGAGCCACCAGGGAAGCCCATAATTTAATGCTACTCAGTCATAAAAAGGAATGAAACTGAGTCATTCGTAGAGATGTGAATGGATCTAGAGACTGCCATACAGACTGAAGTAAATCATAAAAACAAATACTGTATACTAATGCATATATGTGAAATCTTTTAAAATGGCATAGATTATCCTATTTACAGAACAGAAATAGACACAGATATAGAGAACAAAGAATATATGGACCCTAAGGAGGGAAAGGGTGGTGGGATGAATCGGGAGATTGGGATTGACATATATATATGATTGATACTATGTATAAAATAGAGAATGAATGAGAAGCTACTGTATAGCTCTGGAGCTCTACGCTGCGGTGACCTAGACGGGAAGGAAATTCAAAAAAGAGGGGATATAAGTGTATACATCGCGGATTCACTTTGCTGTACAGTAGAAGCTAACACAGCATTGTAAAGCAACTATATTCCAATAAAAATTAATTTTAAAAAAGGAAACAATAAACTAGCAACAGAAGTTATCATAAAGGTAATAGGTTTTAAATGTATTGAAATTTTTTATTAAGATGTAACTTGCATAGACTAAAGTGTAATCCTTTTAATATACAATCCTGCAAGCTTTGACAAATGCGAATGTCTGTTTAACCACCATCAGAATCAAGACATAGCACAGTGTCATTACCCCAAAAAATAACCCTCATGTACCCTTGTAGCCAACCTCTCCCTTCAGCCCCAGGATCTGGCACAAGTGATTTCCATCCCTATAGCTTTGTCTTTTTCCAAAAGGTCACGTAAATGGAGTCACACAGAATTTGGCCTTCCGAGCCTGGCTTTTTTCACTAAGCAAATGGATTTAAGACTCATCAGTTTTGTTGTGTATAACTGTGAATCCACTTTTGTTTGAATGGCTGATTCATCATATGAAGGACATTTCAGTTGTCTTTAGTCTTTGGTTATCACAAGTGAAGCTACTATAAATATCTGCTTACAGGCTTCTATGTGCTTATAAATTTTCACTTCATTTGAAATAAATAGCTGGGAGTGAGACTGTGAAGTCAGACAGTGAATGTACATTTACATTCATAAGAAACTGTTAATTTTCCAAAGCAGCTGTACATTTTTTCATTGCAAGAGTTCTAGTTGCTCTGTATCCTAGATAGTACTTGGTATTACTAGATTTAAAAGAGACTGTTCTACTGGGTGTTAGTGGTATCTCATTGTAGTTTTATTAATAATTTGCATTTCCCTGATGACTAATAGCTGGGATTCCCAGGAGGCTCAGTGGTAAAGAACCCTCCTGCCAATACAGGAGAAGTGGGTTTCATCCCTGGGTTGGGAAGATCCCCTGAGGAGGAAACAGCAACCCACTCCAGTATTCTTGCCAGGAAAATCCCATGAACAAGGAGACTAGCAGGGTCCATGGGATCCATGGGGTTCATGGGGTTGCAAAGAGCCAGACACGACTGAGCAGGCACACATACAATGACTGATGATACTGAACATCTTTCCACATGCTTATTTACCATTAGTGTATATATTTAAATTTTTTTATTGGAGTATAGTTGTTTTACAATGTTACTTTCTGCTGTACAGTAAAGTGAATCAAACACATGTATGGGTGGCGCTAGTGGTAAAGAACCTGCTTACCAGTGCAGGAGATGTTAGAGACACGGGTTCAGGGCCTGAGACAGGAAGATCCCCTGGAGGAGAGTATGGCAACCCACTCTGGTATTCTTGCCTGGTGAATCCCATGGACGGAGGAGCCTGGTGAGCTGCAGTCTGTAGGGCCGCAAAGAGTCAGACACGACTGAAGCGTATGTATACTCTTCCTCTTTTTGGATTTCCTTCCCATTTAGGTTACCACAGTGTATTGAGTAGAGTTCCCCGTGCCACACAGTAGCTTCTCATTGGTTTTCTATTTTATATATTCAGTTCAGTTCAGTCACTCAGTTGTGTCCAACCCCATGAACTGCAGCACGCCAGGCTTCCCTGTCCATCATCAACTTCTGGAGCTTGCTCAAACTCATGTCCATCTAGTCAGTGATGCCATCCAACCATTTTATATATAGTATTGTGCATTTCTTAATCCCAGTTTCCTAATGCATCCCTCGCCCCATCATTTCCCCTCTTGGTGTCCGTAGGTTTGCTATCTGTCTGTATCTTTGCTTATGGTTTGCAAATAGGTTCATAAGTAACATTTTTCTAGATTTAACAAATATGCATTCACTAGTCATTTAGTTCAGTTCAGTTCAGTCGCTCAGTCATGTTTAACTCTTTGCGACCCCATGAATTGCAGCACGCCAGGCGTCCCTGTCCATCACCAGCTCCTAGAGTCCACCCAAACTCATGTCCATCGAGTCGGTGATGCCATTCAGCCATCTCATCCTCTGTCGTCCCCTTCTCCTCCTGCCCCCAATCCTTCCCATATGAGGGTCTTTTCCAATGAGTCAACTCTTCACATGAGGTGGCCAAAGTATTGGAGTTTCAGCTTTAGCATCAGTCCTTCCAATGAACACCCAAGACTGATCTACTTTAGGATGGACTGGTTGGATCTCCTTGCAGTCCACGGGACTCTCAAGAGTCTTGTCCAACACCACAGTTCAAAACCATCAATTCTTCAGCGCTCAGCTTTCTTTATAGCCCAACTCTCACATCCATACATGACTACTGGAAAAACTATCACCTTGACTAGACGGACTTTGTTGGCAAAGTAATGTCTCTGCTTTTGAATATGCTGTCTAGGTTGGTCATAACTTTCCTTCCAAGGAGTAAGTGTCTTTTAATTTCATGGCTGTAATCACCATCTGCAGTGATTTTGGAGCCCCCCAAAATAAAGTCAGCCACTGTTTCCACTGTTTCCCCATGTAGTTGCCATGAAATAATAGGACCAGATGGCATGATCTTAGTTTTCTCAATGTTCAGCTTTAAGCCAACTTTTTTACTTCCTCTTTCACTTTCATCAAGGGCTTTTTAGTTCCTCTTCACTTTTTGCCATAAGGGTGGTGTCATGTACATATGTGAGGTTATTGATGTTTCTCACGGCAACCTTGATTCCAGCTTGTGCTTCCTCCAGCCCAGCGTTTCTCATGATGTACTCTGCATATGAGTTAAATAAGCAGGGTGACAATACACAGCCTTGATGTACTCCTTTTCCTATTTGGAACCAGTCTGTTGTTCCATATCCAGTTATAACTGTTGCTTCCTGACCTCCATAGATGGGCACAATAAAGGACAAAAACGGTAGGGACAGAACAAAAGTAGAAGATATTAAGAAAAGCTGGCAGGAATACACAGAAGAACTACACAAAAAAGATCTTAAGGACCCAGATAATCACGATGGTGTGATCACTCACCTAGAACCAGACATCCCAGAGTCCAAAGTCAAATAGGCCTTCAGAATCATCACTACAAACAAAGCTAGTGGAGGTGATGGAATTCCAGTTGAGATATTTCAAATCCTAAAAGATGATGCTGTGGAAGTGTTGCATTCAATATGCCAACAAATTTGGAAGACTCAGCAGTGGCCACAAGACTGGAAAAGGCCAGTTTTTATCCCAATCCCAAAGAAAGGCAATGCCAAAGAATGTTCAAACTACCACACAATTGCACTCATCTAACACGCTGGCAAAATAATGCTCAAAATTCTCCAAGCAAAGCTTCAACAGTACCTGAACCCAGAGCTTCCAGATGTTCAAGCTGGATTTAGAAAAGGTAGAGGAACCAGAGAACAAATTGGCAACATCCACTGGATCATAGAAAAAGCAAGAGCATTCCAGAAAAAAACTGTCTACTTCTGCTTTATCAACTATGCCAAAGCCTTTGACTCTGTGGATCACAATAAACTGTGGAAAATTCTCAGATGGGAATACCAGACCACCTTACCTGACTCCTGAGAAATCTGTATGCAGGTCAAGAAGCAACAGTTAGAACTGGACATGGAACAATGGATTGGTTCCAAATAGAGAAAAGAGTACATGAAGGCTGTATATTGTCATCTTGCTTATTTGACTTATATGCAGAGTACATCAGGCAAAATTCTGGATTTGATGAAGCTCAAGCTGGAATCAAGATTGCCAGGAGAAATATCAATAACCTCAGATATGCAGATGACACCGCCCTTATGGCAGAAAGTGAAGAGGAACTCAAAAGCCTCTTGATAAAAGTGAAAGAGGAGAGTGAAAAAGTTGGCTTAAAGCTCAACATGGAAAAAACGAAGATCATGGCATCTGGTCCCATCACTTCATGGCAAATAGATGGGGAGACAGTGGAAACAGTGACAGATTTTATTTTCTTGGGCTCCGAAATCATTGCAGATGGTGATTGCAGCCATGAAATTAAAAGACACTTGCTCCTTGGAAGAAAAGTTATGACCAACCCAGACAGCATATTAAAAGGCTGAAACATTACTTGGCCAACAAAGGTCTGTCTAGTCAAGGCTATGGTTCTTCCAGTAGTCATGTATGGATGTGAGAGTTGGACTATAAAGAAAGCTGAGTGCCAAAGAATTGATGGTTTTGAACTGTGGTGTTGAAGAAGACTCTTGAGAATCCCTTGGACTGCAAGGAGATCCAACCCGTACATCCTAAAGGAAATCAGTCCTGACTATTCATTGGAAGGGACTGATGCTGAAGCTGAAACTCCAATACTTGGGCAACCTGATGTGAATAACTGATTCATTTGAAAAGACTCTGATGCTGGGAAAGACTGAAGACAAGAGGAGAAGGGGACGACAGAGGATGAGATGGTTGGATGGCATCACCAACTCACTGAACAGGAGTTTGAGCAAGCTCCAGGAGTTGGTGATGGACAGGGAAGCCTGGCATGCTGCAGTCCATGGGGTCACAAAGAGTTGGACACGACTGAGCAACTGAACTGAACTGACCAATTAACTTAATAAATATTGGTCTATTCAATTTAGTCACTTATATTTGAGTAAGCTTTAATAGTTAATTTTTTGAGGAATTCATCCATTTAAGTTGTTTAAATTATTAGCATAATGTTGTTCATAATATTCCCTTATTAACCTTTTTTTGTATTTTTTTTATTTTTACTTTATTTTACTTTACAATACTGTATTGGTTTTGCCATACATTGACATGGATCCACCATGGGTGTACATGCGATCCCAAACATGAACCCCCCTCCCACCTCCCTCCCCACAACATCTCTCTGGGTCATCCCCATGCTAGTTGTGATGTCCCATCTCTCATTAAGATACTGAAAATTTATGTCACCTTTCTGTCTCTCTTTCTTCCTAATTAGTCTGGCTAAAGGTTTTTCAATTCTGTTTATCTCCTCCAAAAACCAGATTCTGTTTTCACTGCCTTTTATGTATTATGTTTGTGTTTTCTATTTCATTGAGATATTCACTTATCTTTATTACCTCCTTTCTTCTTACTTTAGGTACAATTTGCTTTTACTTTTTTCTAGTTTCTTAAAGTGGAAGCTTATGTCATTGATTTGAGACTTTTTGTCTTTTCTAATATAGACTTTTTTGTGCTACAAAGTTTCCTCTAAACACTAGTTAGCTTCAACTCACAAATTTTAACATATATTTTTTTCATTTCTATTAAGTTAAATACATTCTAATCTCTCCTTTGATTTGTTCTTCAATCCCAGATTATCCTGAAGTGTGTTTTGGTTTCTGAATATTTGAATTTCCAGACAACTTTCTGTTAGTTTCTAATTTAATTCCATTGTGATCAACTCTGTAGAAGTTGAATCATTATAATTTACTGAGACTTGTTTTATGGCCCAGAATACAGTCTATCTTGATAAATGTTCCATGTGCACCTAAAAAAAAATGCATATTCTGGTTTTGGGTGTTCTGAAACTGTCACTTAGGTCAAGTTGGTTAATACTATTCTTCAAGACTTCCATAACCTGAAAGTCAGTTGTGTCCGACTCTTTGTGACTCCATGAACTGTAGCCCATCAGGCTCCTCTATCCATGGGATTCTCCAGGCAAGAGTACTGGAGTGGGTTGCCATTTCCTTCTCCAGGGATCGAACTCAGGTCTCCCGCATTGCAGGCAGATTCTTTACTATCTGAGCCACCAGGGAAGCCCTTCCATATCCTATTGATTTTCTGTCTACCGGTTTTATCAATAACTTGGAGGGATTTTTGAAATCTCTGACTATAAATGATTATTTCTTCTTGCAGTTCTATTCAGTTTTGGTTCATTAAACACTTAGAATTATGATGTTCTTTTAATGAATTGGCCCTGCTTAGATTTCCTCTCTTGTGCTATAGCCTATAAGTGTTCTCTCCCTGTAAAGTTCATAGAGCATCTCTAGGCTTTAAGCTGGAGACATTATTATTTGCGAGCATCTATCTCTAGGCTTTAAGCTGGAGACATTATTATTTGCTCACTTTATTTATTTTCCCTGTGTTGTTTGTTGTCCAATGGGTGAAAACACTTGTTTCCTTTTTGTTTCCTAGATTTTAGTTGATGGAAGTGGGAGGATCCTGGAGGCAATAATCAAGCAGAGACTCAAAGGAGATGAGAGTGCACTAGCTGCAAAAGAGTGCTCTAGAGAGAGGAGACTCTGAGACGGGAGCGTGCCTGGTAAGGTCATGGCACACCAGGGAGGCTAGTATGGCTAAAGAAGAGAGAGTAAGGAGAGCAGCAAGAGATGAGGTCAGAGACCTTCTAGTCTTTCTCGGGCTTCCACCTACTCTAAAGCAGGGGAGTGACATGCTCAGCCTTCTGTGTTAAAACATCAAGGCGGTCTACAATCTTGACAATATACTGTACAAAACTGAGAGTAGAAGCAGGCACATCAGTTAGGAGGCAAGTGAGCCAGCAAGAAACAATGGCAGTTGGATTCATATGGCAAAAGTGAAGATGGTGAGAATTGCATAGATTCTGGGTACCATCTGGAAGAAGAATCAACAGGATTTGCTGACAGTTTGCCTTTGAGGTACGAGAGAAAGAAAGAAGTTAATAATGAACCAGTGTTCTCTGTATTATACTCTGTATTATACTCTCATATTTATCTTTTATATTTTCACAAAAGGTTTAAGGGTTAGTTCTCTTATGGTTGAGGTTGTGTCTAGAGAATGGGCACTGACTTTCTACCTCATACCTTTTTTTCCCATTTCTTTTCTAATGGCCCAGTACATATCAGCTCCTGTGAATATTTCTTGGTTATAAGAATTAAGGCATATGGGACTCTTTTTTCAAACTGGCTAAGAGCTGATGTACAGTCCTCTGCTACAGGGTTGATGCAGAGGTGGGTTAGAGCAGCCAGCCTCTGAGTTTCTTAGGGTGGGGGCCACAGAATCTATATTTAAATTAATATAAAGGTCCCTCCCTTCACAATCATTCTCAAAATAGAGATCCAGCCTGTCTTATCACTCACGTTGCTGCTTGACAAATAGCTTAGCCGAGGCCCCAGATGGCCGGGTTTTGGAACCAACAGCTGAGGGAACCAGTCCTACGGCTGGCAGGATCTGAACTTGCCTAGTATGCACCTGACTCAGCTTGCCTCTGGCTTTACATAAAGCCCTAAAGTGGGCTGAGTTTTGCTATTTCGGCCACTAACAGCCTTCAGCAGCTTGCAGGAGAAAGAAGCAGCTGAACTTGATAGCTTAGCTTTACATGTAGGTAGAAGAAGGCAAAACTGCAAAATACACCTCAGTCAGCTAATGTCTCCCTGACATTTAGGCCAATTCGAAACCCTTAGAACTATCTGTTCATCAGAATTCTCTGTGGTAGGAGGGTAAGAGGCGGTAGAGAAGCCCATAAATCCATAAGCCATTAAAGACTGCTAGGACTCTAGCTTCTTTATGAAAGAAAAGGGACAGAAGGATTTTTCTATCTATAAAACTCTGAAAGAATCCATGGTTTCAAAGTTTGGGTAGAGTAAGTGTTCCTACTGAGGATGAGGTAGCTAGGAAGCATATACAACCAGGAAGGGGCTTCCAGAGGCTAGAATGTAACTAGAGGAAGAAAGGGTACAGATTGTAAAAGCAAGATAAATATGCCATAGACCCCCTTCCTGGCAGCGGATCAATCATAGAACGAATGGAGAAGAAAGAAGGAAACAATGGATGTGCCCTTGAAAGCAAATCTAGGGCCTATGCTTTGAATTGCTGATGTAAAAGTGAACAATTCTCATCTGAAGATTCTATATCCATCGTGAACGGAGTTTGTGTCATCATCATCACTACAGATAGCATCTAGATTATTGGCCTCATAATTACCTTTAATCAGTGTGATCCATCAGCCAACTGAGTCAGAACCGAGACCCTCCCCCAAGCTGACCAATCATAGATCACTTTGTACAGTACTGATGCCCAGAAATGCTAATTAATCCTGAGCACATCTGACTTATGATTTTAGCTCTCAAAACAAAACTATTAGGAGCAACATACACAATAGGCATAAAAACACAGTATTTTAATCAGATAAAAAAAAGGACAGCTTTTTTTAAGCAAAAACCCAGCAATTTCTACCTCTTGTTGAATGAGTGTTTCGTTCCAGGCACTTGACTTAATTCTTTGAGGCTTTATAACAACACCTATGAAGAAAATGCCTCACATTTAAAGAGATATTAAGTCACATAACTAGTGAGTGGCAGAGACAGGATTCCAACCTAGATCTGTCAGATTCCAAGTTTTATGCTCTTAATCACTGGGCTCAACAACTTGGCTGTAGAATTTGTGTTCATTTTTAGGGAGAAGTCAAGAAACACATTTCTTTAAGAGTCCTACTCTGACTTTGCCCTGAATTCTTCTGTGTGGAACAGACTTCGGGAATGAATATGAGAAAGAAGTCTGGGCTAATAACTGCTCCTCTTGTAGCAAAGGTCCCAAGCCCCACTCTTCATGAGCATATCTGCCTCTCTAGCCATATTCATCTCAGAAATGAGTGGGATGTCATCTTTGAACATCTCAAAAAGCTTAATATTGGTCTCCCTATGCCAGGGGTCCTGGACCCTCAAGGAACAGATTCTGCTCCAAGTATCTTTGACCAGAGCAATACTAAGAGCAGGAGGTGGGGCAATTGGGTTAGAGAACATGGTCAATCCTGAGATTTTAGTCAACCCATAATAATTACATGAAATACTCTATCTGCCTTTTACAATTATCTTGCTAAAGAGGTGATATAGTATCCATAAATTAAGTTACCAGTCCCCAAGGAGAAAACCTCCCCCTGAAGAAAAAGTAAGACGTTGCAGATGTGCTTTTCCACAGATCCCACTTTATTATCCTTCCTCTAAGAGTCCAAATGCTCAGAAGTGATTTAAGCTAGATAACTCCAGAAGACTAAAACTCTGATGCACCATTAGTGCCCAGAGGCAAGAAATTAGCACATAGATGGAGTGACTAATGCACAAAATAAACATAATTAATTTTAAAGGGAAAACAAAATTATCAGAGATAATGGAAACAATCAATAAAACTAATTAATCCAAAATTAATAAAACCTGATAGCTGTAACTCATAGAGGTGTTATATTTATTTTTCCCTAGTCCTATTCAAAGATGTCACCCCATTAGTAGATGCAAACTATGATTATATAGGATGGATAAAGAACAAAGTCATACTATACGGCACAGGAAACTATATTCAATATCCTGTGCTAAATCATAATGGAAAAGAACATGAAAAAGAATACAAATATGTATAACTGAGTCACTTTGCTGTATAGTAGAAATTAACACTACATTGAAAATCAACTACACTTGAATAAAAATTTTTTAAAGTATACAAAGATGTCATCCTAGGCAGTCTAAGATATTTTTTGTCAATTTTCTCCTCATCCATAAGGCATGCAAAATCAGCCTTATTTTGGTACTGTACAGCAAGTCTGTCCCTTGTTAAAATTTAATGGTGTGGGGATGAATAAATGTATATACATATCTATATATTTGTGTAATTGTGTGCACATAGTGTATCCTGGGCAATCCAAAATCGCAAATCCTCAATATGCTTTCAAACAGGAGAGTGTCAAGATTGTTGAAAGGATGTGATGGAAAACCTGAGGCTCATAAATAATCCCAAACTAATATACCTTCATAGAAGAGACCATGCTTAGCACTGGCCTTTGCATATTATAAATCTTTAATAATGTATATTAAATGTGTGTGAGAATATGTGTAGAGAGGAGTGAATGTGTATGAGTGTGTGTACCACGTACATATAAATCTTTAACTGATGCCAATTTTTTTCTGATTTTAAGACTCTTGCTCTTCAGAAGAAAAGCTATGACAACATAGACAGCATGTTAAAGAGCAAAGACATCACTTTGCAGACAAAGGTCCATATAGTCAAAGCTATGGTTTTTTCAGTAGTCATGTATGGATGTGAGAGATGGACCATAAAGAAGGCTCAATGCTGAAGAATTATTTTTTTTTATTGAAAATAATTGATTTACAGAATTTTATGGTTTTCTGTCATATATTAATAAGAATCAGCCATAGGTATACCCATGTCCCACCCTTCCCTCCCAAACCTCCCACCCATCTCCCTCCCCATCCCACCCTTCTAGACTGTCACAGAGCCCCTGTTTGAGTTTTCTGAGTTATACAGCAAATTCCCATTGGCTATATATTTTACATATGGTATTGTAAATTTCCATGTTACTCTCTGCTTATATCTCGAGGAACTGATGCTTTCAAACTGGAGAAAACTCTTGAGAGTCCCTTGGATAGCAAGGAGATCAAACCAGTCAATCCTAAAGGAAATCAACCCTGAATATTCATTGGAAGGACTGAGGATGAAGCTCCAGTACTTTGGCAACCTGATGTGAAGAGTCAACTCATTGGAAAAGACCCTGATGCTGGGAAAGAATGAAGGCAGGAGGAGAAGGGGACAACAGAGAACGAGATGGTTGGATGGCATCACTGACTCAAGGGACATGAGTTTGAGCAATCTCCGGGAGTTGGTGAAGGGGGAAGCCTGGCGTGCTGCAGTCCATGGGGTCACATAGAGTCAGACACAACTGAGCAAATGAATAACAACAGTCTTTTCTGATGCCAGACTCCAGGCCAATATTCAGTCCTAATCTAGCTTCATTATACTATTTCATACAATCTTGGACTGCCTCACCACTGGAAGCGCATTCACACAAAGAAAATGGCCTTAGGAGCACAGCAAGTCCTCAAAAATATGCTATTGCTGAGAGCCACTGTACTGAATAAATTAATTTGGTTACTTTAAATTCATACTTAAAAATGGACTCTCCCTCCTTTTAAACAATCTTATGAGTTATTCTCTTTGTAATGAAACTTGGTTCCAAATGCTTATAAATGATTCAAAAAATCAAGTTCATGCTTAAACAGCCAATATTTTCTCCTACCAAGTGATATTTAAAAGAATGTGATGCTCTGAATGCTTTGAAGGAAGAGCTCCAGTTAACATTTTGAACATATATATATAAAGCCTTTCAGGGAAATTACTTTTATTGTACAGATTATATGTGTTTTAAGGGAAAAAAATCCCATCTTACTTAATAATCATATGTTGCAAATTGTCAAAATACAAATTCTAGATGATCTAGAGAATCCTAAACTCCAGTGCTAATTCAAGTTCCTTCTTCTTTAGTCGGGTTTGTCTAGTCAGTAAGTTTCCATATCCATTGGGGAGCAGCCTCTTCTTCATATTGTTATCACAGGTGACAGATATTGTGACTGCAAACACCACTTGAGTTTCTGAAACTCAGCCTTCAGAAATGGCCCTGAGTAGACTTCAACAAGCATCTGGAGGCCCCAGCTGGCGCATCTCACTTCCATCTTCACAGAACAAGTCACTGAAGCCTCCCATTATAGACTAAAAGCCTAGATGTGTCAGTAGACGTCTCTTTGTGAGATTCTGTTGCTCCGGTATATGAATCTTGAGATATCAACAGTGACGTAAGAAAACAAGAAATGGATCTAGGTGTGGGGACATTCTCAGCTGGTGCGGCTAATGGTTCCATCTTCACCACAAACTTCTCATAAACAAACTTCTCGTAACAGAAAATATAAGCTCCTTTGAAGGCTAGATTCCAACAGTTCAACCCAATTGGCCTCTGATTTCACTTAGGAAGAGAGATTACCAGGAGGGAACAGTTAAGAACCATCTCCAAGAAACATCACCCCCCAAAATCTACTGATAACCCCCTACCAGTCAGATTAAACCTGAACATAAGAAGGAAAGAAAAGAAATTAAATTCTTTTTTAAAAATTTATTTATGTCGTCAACATTACCCTAATATTATCTTGTCTCACGTCTGACATTATTCTCATTTCACAGAAATGGAAAGGGACTCAGATTTAGAAATTTGCCCGAGATATTATAGGTAGTAAATGTTGGAGCTGTAATATAAAAACAGTCTGTCTTACTGAAAAGTCAGTATTCTTCCTACTACATCATATTATGAGCCAAGAACAGTTCCCTAAATTGTTTTTACAGAAAAGAGACATTTAATAGCTATCAGCGTCCCTGGATCAACTCTGAGGTTATCAGTTCTAAGTCGAGTTTGTTCAGAAACCCCAAACTCCTAAGAGTCCCAGCACAGAGGAAATGTTTGGTTCTTAATGATAGGAACAGGATCATTTAGGCCCTTACAGAATTCCCTTTGAACTTAACAGGAAGCTGAAGGAGACTCATTTAACTTGGAGAAGGCCCCCCATGAATACGGTGAGATAGGAAACAAAATGCAGCTGATATTCAGTGAAAAAACCTGAAGCTAGGACTTTTACAGATATAATGAAAGTTGTTTTTAATATTCTAAGGTGTTGCTTCCCTCTCAAGACAATCCTTTTGCCAACAGTGCACAACTTCACTAAATGGGCCTAAAATCAGAGTCTGATGAGATGAGCAAACAGTGTACGAAGAAGGTCCAGACACGGAGAAATGGTAAGGTGAGTTGTGCCCTAACCCCTGACTTCAGGCCTCTGCTTCACTGGACTAAACAATCTTTCAGAAGCCAGGCAGGAAAATTCTCTGCAGGTGTCATCAAATTGATCCCTACATTATTTTGTCTTCTTTCCAAATAGTGCTTAGGCCTCTGGTAGGATCATAACTGTCCTCCAAAATTCCAGCTGAAATGATCTGACAGGTGTCCACTTATTCCCCTGAAACTAAGAACACCTTGCAGTTATTACAGAGGGAAAACTGAAGCATTGAGAAGTGAAGAAACTTAAGAACACTAACTGAAACCTAGCTGCACGATTCTGTGAATATGCTAAAAGCCACTGAATTATATACTTTAAAAGGTTGAATTTTATGGTTTGTTCATTGCTGCTAAGTCACTTCAGTCATATCCGACTCTGCGTGACCCCATAGACGGCAGCCCACCAGGCTCCCCTGTCCCTGAGATTCTCTAGGCAAGAACACTGGAGTGGGTTGCCATTTCCTTCTCCAGTGAATGAAAGTAAAAGTGAAATCGTTCAGTCGTGTCTGACTCTTAGCGACCCCATGGACTGCAGCCCACCAGGCTCCTCCGCCCATGGGACTTTCCAGGCAAGAGTACTGGAGTGGGGTGCCACTGCCTTCTCCCAACTAAGTACTAGGCATTGTCTAAGATGGTGAGGTAAATAAAATAAATGGCTTCCCTGAAGGAGCACCCAAATAGGAACTGACTGACCCCAAATATGTGGTATATATGTGATTAAGAGGCAGGCTTTAGCATTGGACAGTATGGGTTTCTATTCTAGTGTTGCCACTTCTGAGATGTGATTTTGGACAAATTATTAAATTTCTCTATGCTTTCATTTCCTTATTTGTAAAATGAGAATGACAATAATACTGACCTCACAGGACTATTGCAAAGAATAAATATGTAAGCATGTAAAACTGCCATGTCAGGCAGTTCCCTCAGGTATTACATTTCATATACTTTATGTACATAAATGACATTTTTCCCAAGGGTCTAGGCCCAAAACTGCCAGACTACCAATGAATAGCAGAATGCTAGAAGAAAGCCCCCTCTAAATTCAACTTGAACACTTCTGAAAAAAATGACTTTTATGTATAGCCCATTAACATAATTTTATAGCCTAGAAAAAAGCCTTCCAGAAAGTATGTTTCTTCTCTTCCTGGCTGATAATACTCCTTTTATATACTTTCATACATTTCCTAAAACTGCATGCTTTTTTGTGTAATAGGTGTATATAGTAGAGGTAAGCTAGTATAATGGTTAAAAGAAAGGGCCTTATGATAAGATAGATACAAGTTCAAACCCTAGTTCCTCCACTTACAAGCTGAGTTACCTTAGAGAGGGCTCTTATGATCTCTGAACCTGTTTCTTCATCTGTAAAATGGAATACAGTACAAACTTCATAGAAATGTTGTAGAGATTCAATGAGATGATATATGAAAAGAATTCAGCACAGTATCTAGTACATACTAAATTCTCAATAAATAGTAGCTATTATTATTGCAAAAAGACATTAATTAGATTAGCCTGGTGGCCCAGGTTCATTTTCAATTACATAAGCATCTATTACATGCTGCCAAGTAGCTTACATTTTGCTACTTTTGGTGGACAGTAAAGGGATTGAACTACATTTGTCCTCTAAAACATAATCTCTGCTTTTCAGAAGTGTATGACCCTGAGAAAAATGTTGTGCGACATGTTCTCATATTGGAGGGTGGGCCGGTACCAGCCTTTCTGCAATCATCTCAGAGATGAGAATGTGAAGAAGTTGGAAGATAAACACAGAGGAGGAGATAGGATTGTTGAAAATGAATCAGTCCAACCCACAGAGGGCAGCACCCACATGTTAGCTATATAAGGGCCACTAGCTCAATCTTTTGTCGCCCTGCAAGCTGCATCAGGCTTTATCCTACTTTTTCCTTTGGTGAACCAGGTGAGAGAAAACTCATCCAGCTACATCAGTGGATATTTGGTTGGCTATTGTTCATGGTATAAGTCCAGGGGTATGAGCTAAGACAGAGTTAATATATATTTGGTTTTCCTGCCTTCCCTCCTTTTCATTTCTTTCTTTTTTCTTCTTTTAGTTTGCTTATTTGTTTGGTCAGTTTAGTTTATTCCATGGTCTTTTTAGAATAAATTTTTCTTTGTTGTGGAAAATAATGTAAGTAGAAATCTGTTTCTTATAGGCTGTTCCACATTCTCTTCCTAGTCATTTTTTGTGCCATATTTTCTGGGTTGTCCAGTTGAAATAGGGAAAAGACCAGCACTGTTGTAGAAACCCATCCTTGTTCAGTGGCAACTTTCAGAGCTCCAAGATCTAATCATCCTCTAGTCAAACTGCGGTCTGCATTGCTGAATCTTTTCCCCTGATTACTGAAAGTAAACAGAGATTTGGTTAAAGCAGAGATTAGGATATCTTGTAAGCTTTGATGAGAGCAATCTCATGCTTCTGAAGCACCAGGGTAGAGTTAGCCCACTTTGTCCACTGTTAATTTGCTAAATCCCTTAACAGTCCAATTTAGCTTCTGGTACCCAGAGGGGAGGCAGGTATGCATGTTAGATGGTCTGGTACATTCGATTTAAAAAACAAACAAACAAACAAAAACAGTGAAACTAGCCAGAGAGACTGGAGCAATATATCTCGGTGGTTCTAGAAATTTTGGAAGCCCCAAGACAACACCCAGAACACCAAAGTACACAAAGTGTAGAGATGCTATGTAGAGAATATATTCATCCAGGACATGGAGATCTGAAATCTAGCTCCAGATCAGTAAATAACATGCCATGTATGGCTCGATCTTAGCAAAGTAACTCAAAGTTAACAAGATTAGCTTTCACTGTGTTTATATGTATTGTATCACCCCTGACCTATTCTTACTTGTTGAGGTATTTTGGTTTAAAGAGACAGGATATTTGAAAAATCAAGATGACTACTATTAAAATCAGAACTGTTTATATTTTAAAATAAATTGAATGATAGGATCTTTTTTTTCCCCTTCAGGTTCACTTAAACCTGCAAAAAGATGACCAATCTCTTGAGAAGTGTTGTCACCGTAATTGATACTTTCTACAAATACACCAAACAGGATGGGGAGTGCGGCACACTGAGCAAGGATGAACTAAAGGAACTTCTGGAGAAAGAGTTTCGTCCAATTCTGAAGGTGAGGATCATGTACCAGGACTGAAAACTGCTAGCATCCTGTACATTATGTTATATGACCAAGGAATAGCTAAAAAGTGCACAATCCCCATGGTCTTTGAGCTCACACTATAAGTGGTACTTTTGGGGGACATCAGAAAGTCTGTTGAGGCAACATTTATTTTTAAAGAGGTGATCATTTTCTTCCTCTCACCACAGACTTTTTCGTGTCCCCAGGTTTTTCCTTCTAAAAAAGCAAATGATAAATTTGTGCTATCAATTTATAAATTACCCTAGCAAATGAGGAAGAAAAGACATAGAGAGGGAAAACATGTATAAGGGGTGTTGATCAAGTAACCAAGGTGACTAAAAACTGAAAACAAAATACAAGAATATTTTTTTCTATTTACTTGGGAAGGACTCAGTTATTAGCTTCAAAGTTATAGATCATAACATAGAATATATTATCAGGCAAGGTTTTAAATGTATGTTAAACACACCAGGTACTGAATTTGGTTTATTCAACTCCCCCTTATTTACCATACCTGAGAATCTACTTCTCTAGCTTAGGTCCTTGAATTGTATGCGCTGAGGATCCCAATGGCCTATATTCTTTCTTATTACCTCTTCACACCTGCTAGGTGTTGTTAGGCTGTTTTAGCCGAAAGTATTTCTTGATTGGATTAAAATACCTAACATCAAACATTCCCTCAGTCGTGTCTGACTCTTTGCAATCCCATGGATTATACAGCCCATGGAATTCTCCAGGCCAGAATCCTTGAGTGGGTAGCCTTTCCCTTCTCCAGGAGATCTTCCCATCCCAGGGATCGAACCTAGGTCTCCACATTGCAGGCAGATTCTTTCCTGAGCCACAAGGGAAGCCTCCCACAGTTCTACAGCTTTACCCAGATATTTTAGCTGAGCATATGGACTAGGCTGACCAGATCTTCTTTGGTGTGTTGCTTGTACACAGAACCCAGATGATCCAGACACAGTGGATATCATCATGCATATGCTGGACCGAGATCATGACCGAAGACTGGACTTTACTGAGTTTCTTCTGATGGTATTCAAACTGGCTATGGCCTGCAACAAGGTTCTCAGCAAAGAATACTGCAAAGCTTCAGGGTCAAAAAAGCGCAGGCGTAGTCACCGACACCGAGAGGAAGAAAGTGAAACAGGAGGCGAAGAAGAGGATACGTCAGGACAAAACTCAGGTTACAGATATTCAAGTTGGAGTGAGGGAGAGGAGCATGGTTATAGTTCTGGGAGCTCTAGGGGAACTCCAAAACACAGACATGGGTCCGGCTCCAGAAGGCTGGGAAGGCAAGGTGGTTTATCTAGCTCAGAGAACCAAAAGGGATCTGAAAAAAGGCGCCATGGGTCCAGCTCTGGTTACTCATGGAGTAATGGCAAAGAAAGGCATGGTTCCAGCTCTGGAGAACTGGAGGGAAAAAGAAACAAGTCACATGTTAGCCCCTCTAGGGTATCTGGGGATGAATACAAGTCTGGATGTGGTAGATGGAGAGGTCATGGTGGTCTGTCATATGAATATGAATCAAACTCTACTCAGTCAAGTTATGCAGGACAAAAACATGGGTCTAGCTCTAAATGTTCAGGAGATGGTGGGAGGGAAAGTCATGCATGTGGTTCCAGCAATTCAGGTGGGTGTGGAAGACGAAAAACCACTTCTAGTTCTTGTCAGGCAGGTAGATTTGGAGAGCAAGGAAACCAATCTAGCTATACACAATCAGGTTATCAATCAGGAAGTAGTGGAGAAGGTCATAGATGTATCTCCGGAGGTTGGGCCTCTGGATATGGTCAACATGAGCCTAGCTCCGGTAGCCAGTCTACTAGGCAGAAAGGATATGGATCTAGAACATGTGGTCAACCACAGAATTGTGGAAGACAACAGGGAAAAGGTTCATGTCAGTCCTCTTGTTGTGGACAATATGGGTCAGGAGTAAGTCAGTCTTCTACTTATAGTCAACATGGATCTGGTTCCGGTGGAAACTCTTCAAACTCTCATCAAAAGAGGTGTAGTTCAAATGAAACTTCTAAATGTGGTCAACATAGATCCAGCTCAGGTCAATATTCTGGCTTTGGCCAACATGGGTCAGGCTCAGGTCAGTACTCTGGCTTTAGACATTGTGGATGTAGCTCAGGTCAGTCCTCTGGCTTTGGACACCATGAGTCTACATCAGGACAGGCTTGCTATGGTCAACATGGGTCAGGCTCATGTCAGTACTCTGGTGAGGGACAATATGGATCAGGCTCAGCTCAATCCTCAGGCTTTGGACACCAGAAGTCTATATCAGGACAGTCTACTTGTGGCCAACATGGATCTGGTTCAGGTCAATCCTCGGGCTTTGGCCAAGCTGGTTCAAGCTCTGGTCAGTCTTCTGGCTTTGAACACCATGAATGTAGATCACAGCAGTCTGGCTATGGCCATCATGAATTGGGCTCAGGACAATCATCTGGCTTTGGCCAACATGGGTCAAGTTCAAGTCAGTCTTCTGGCTTTGGACAACATAGATCAGGCTCATGTCAGTCCTCTAGTGATAGTGAAAGGCATTCAGAAGTCTCACAGAGACACTCAAGATCTGCTCAAGGGCAGGCTGGATCTCAACATGGAGAGTCAGGAGGCACAGTGAGGGGGAGACACGGAACTGCTCATGGACATTCAGAAGACACAACCAGACATGGCCACTCTAGTCAGGGACATTCTGCTCACACAGGGTCTAGTCAGGTGGGAGGAAGGCAATTCAGTCACAGTGAGGCTAGCGACAGTGAAAGGCATTCAGAATTATCAGAGAGACACTCAGGATCCACTCATGGGCAGGCTGGATCTCAACATGGAGAGTCAGGAGCCACAGTGAGAGGGAGACACGGAACTGCTCATGGACGTTCAGGAGACACCACCAGACATGGCCAAGCGACTCAGGGACAATCTACACGGTCAGAGTCCAGTCAGGCAGGAAGACGGGGATCCAGCCACAGTGAGGCTAGTGACAGTGAAAGGCATTCAGAAGTCTCAGAGAGACACTCAGGATCCACTCATGGGCAGGCTGGATCTCAACATAGAGAGTCAGGAGCCACAGTGAGGGGAAGACAAAGAACTGCTCATGGACAGTCAGGAGACACCACCAGACATGGCCATTCTAGTCAGGAACAATCTACACAGTCAGGGTCCAGTCAGGTGGGAAGAAGGGGATCCAGCCACAGTGAGGCTAGCGACAGTGAAAGGCATTCAGAAGTCTCAGAAAGACACTCAGGATCCACTCATGGGCAGGCTGGATCTCAACATAGAGAGTCAGGAGCCACAGTGAGGGGAAGACAAAGAACTGCTCATGGACAGTCAGGAGACACCACCAGACATGGCCATTCTAGTCAGGGACAATCTACACGGTCTGGGTCCAGTCAGGCGGGAAGAAGGGGATCCAGCCACAGTGAGGCTAGCGACAGTGAAAGGCATTCAGAAGTCTCAGAGAGACACTCAGGATCCACTCATGGGCAGGCTGGATCTCAACATGGAGAGTCAGGAGCCACAGTGAGAGGGAGACACGGAACTGCTCATGGAGAGTCGGGAGACACCACCAGATATGGCCAGTCTAGCCAGGGACAATCTACACGGTCAGGGTCGAGTCACACAGGAAGACGGGCATCCAGTCATAGTGAGGCTAGTGACAGTGAAAGGCATTCAGAAGTCTCAGAGAGACACTCAGGATCCACTCATGGGCAGGCTGGATCTCAACATAGAGAGTCAGGAGCCACAGTGAGGGGAAGACAAAGAACTGCTCATGGACAGTCAGGAGACACCACCAGACATGGCCATTCTAGCCAGGGACAATCTACACGGTCAGAGTCCAGTCAGGCAGGAAGACGGGGATCCTGTCACAGTGAGGCTAGTGACAGTGAAAGACATTCAGAAGTCTCAGAGAGACACTCAGGATCCACTCATGGGCAGGCTGGGTCTCCACATGGAGAGTCAGGAGCCACAGTGAGAGGGAGACACGGAACTGCTCATGAGCAGTCAGGAGACACCACCAGACACGGCCATTCTAGCCAGGGACAATCTACACGGTCAGAGTCCAGTCAGGCGGGAAGAAGGGGATCCAGCCACAGTGAGGCTAGTGACAGTGAAAGGCATTCAGAAGTCTCAGAGAGACACTCAGGATCCACTCATGGGCAGGCTGGATCTCAACATAGGAGAGTCAGGAGCCACAGTGAGGGGAAGACAAAGAACTGCTCATGGACAGTCAGGAGACACCACCAGACATGGCCATTCTAGTCAGGGACAATCTACACACCTGGGTCCAGAGTCCAGTCAGGCAGGAAGCACAGAGCAGGGAAGATCCAGGCTGGATTCCATGGAGTCAGCCAGTGGAGGGCTAGCTGGACAGTGGAAAGACCATTCTGCAGGACTCAGTCAGAGTCATCAGAGGAGACGATCCTCCAGGTATGACAGGAACACAAATCCAGGCATCGGATCCACTCATGGGCAGGCTGGGTCTCCACATGGAGAGTCAGGAGCCACAGTGAGAGGGAGACACGGAACTGCTCATGAGCAGTCAGGAGACACCACCAGACATGGCCACACTAGTCAGGGACAATCTACACGGTCAGGGTCCAGTCAGGCAGGAAGACGGGGATCCAGCCACAGTGAGGCTAGCGACAGTGAAAGGCATTCAGAAGTCTCAGAGAGACACTCAGGATCCACTCATGGGCAGGCTGGATCTCAACATGGAGAGTCAGGAGCCACAGTGAGAGGGAGACACGGAACTGCTCATGGAGAGTCGGGAGACACCACCAGATATGGCCAGTCTAGCCAGGGACGATCTACACGGTCAGGGTCCAGTCAGACAGGAAGACGGGGATCCAGCCACAGTGAGGCTAGCGACAGTGAAAGGCATTCAGAAGTCTCAGAGAGACACTCCGGATCCACTCATGGGCAGGCTGGATCTCAACATGGAGAGTCAGGAGCCACAGTGAGAGGGAGACACGGAACTGCTCATGGACAGTCAGGAGACACCACCAGACACGGCCATTCTAGCCAGGGACAATCTACACGGTCAGAGTCCAGTCAGGCAGGAAGACGGGGATCCTGTCACAGTGAGGCTAGTGACAGTGAAAGACATTCAGAAGTCTCAGAGAGACACTCAGGATCCACTCATGGGCAGGCTGGGTCTCCACATGGAGAGTCAGGAGCCACAGTGAGAGGGAGACACGGAACTGCTCATGAGCAGTCAGGAGACACCACCAGACATGGCCACACTAGTCAGGGAACAATCTACACGGTCAGGGTCCAGTCAGGCAGGAAGACGGGGATCCAGCCACAGTGAGGCTAGCGACAGTGAAAGGCATTCAGAAGTCTCAGAGAGACACTCAGGATCCACTCATGGGCAGGCTGGATCTCAACATGGAGAGTCAGGAGCCACAGTGAGAGGGAGACATGGAACTGCTCATGGAGAGTCGGGAGACACCACCAGATATGGCCAGTCTAGCCAGGGACGATCTACACGGTCAGGGTCCAGTCAGACAGGAAGACGGGGATCCAGCCACAGTGAGGCTAGCGACAGTGAAAGGCATTCAGAAGTCTCAGAGAGACACTCCGGATCCACTCATGGGCAGGCTGGATCTCAACATGGAGAGTCAGGAGCCACAGTGAGAGGGAGACACGGAACTGCTCATGGACAGTCAGGAGACACCACCAGACACGGCCATTCTAGCCAGGGACAATCTACACGGTCAGAGTCCAGTCAGGCAGGAAGACGGGGATCCTGTCACAGTGAGGCTAGTGACAGTGAAAGACATTCAGAAGTCTCAGAGAGACACTCAGGATCCACTCATGGGCAGGCTGGGTCTCCACATGGAGAGTCAGGAGCCACAGTGAGAGGGAGACACGGAACTGCTCATGAGCAGTCAGGAGACACCACCAGACATGGCCATTCTAGTCAGGGACAATCTACACGGTCAGGGTCCAGTCAGGCAGGAAGACGGGGATCCTGTCACAGTGAGGCTAGTGACAGTGAAAGACATTCAGAAGTCTCAGAGAGACACTCAGGATCCACTCATGGGCAGGCTGGGTCTCCACATGGAGAGTCAGGAGCCACAGTGAGAGGGAGACACGGAACTGCTCATGAGCAGTCAGGAGACACCACCAGACATGGCCACACTAGTCAGGGACAATCTACATGGTCAGGGTCCAGTCAGGCAGGAAGACGGGGATCCAGCCACAGTGAGGCTAGCGACAGTGAAAGGCATTCAGAAGTCTCAGAGAGACACTCAGGATCCACTCATGGGCAGGCTGGATCTCAACATGGAGAGTCAGGAGCCACAGTGAGGGGAAGACAAAGAACTGCTCATGGACAGTCAGGAGACACTACCAGACATGGCCACGCCAGTCAGGGGCAATCTACACGGTCAGGGTCCAGTCACACAGGAAGACAGGGATCAAGTCACAGTGAGGCTAGTGACAGTGAAAGGCATTCAGAAGTCTCAGAAAGACACTCAGGATCCACTCATGGGCAGGCTGGATCTCAACATGGAGAGCCAGGAGCCACAGTGAGAGGGAGACACGGAACTGCTCATAGAGAGTTGGGAGACACCACCAGATATGGCCAGTCTAGCCAGGGACGATCTACACGGTCAGGGTCCAGTCAGACAGGAAGACGGGGATCCAGCCACAGTGAGGCTAGCGACAGTGAAAGGCATTCAGAAGTCTCAGAGAGACACTCCGGATCCACTCATGGGCAGGCTGGATCTCAACATGGAGAGTCAGGAGCCACAGTGAGAGGGAGACACGGAACTGCTCATGGACAGTCAGGAGACACCACCAGACATGGCCACGCCAGTCAGGGGCAATCTACACAGTCAGGGTCCAGTCACACAGGAAGACGGGGATCAAGTCACAGTGAGGCTAGTGACCGTGAAAGGCATTCAGAAGTCTCAGAGAGACACTCCGGATCCACTCATGGGCAGGCTGGATCTCAACATGGAGAGTCAGGAGCCACAGTGAGAGGGAGACACAGATCTGCTCATGGGCAGTCAGGAGACACCTCTGGACATGTGCACTCTAGTCAGGGACAATCCACATGGTCAAACAAACAGTCAAGTCACACTCATGCCCATTTTGGTAAAAGTCATTCTACATCACAGATTAGTAGCAGACAAAGACATAGATCAGATCAAGCCTGGAGACATGGCAGTTATGGGAGTGCCGAATATGACTATGGGCAGTCTGGTTATGGACCTTCTGGTGGTAGCAGAACAAGCAGTCGCAATTCTAGTCCTTTTAGGTCAACAGACCATGCTACCACTAAGCGAGCATCTAGTCATGGACCATCAGTTTCTAGTTTTGACTATATGGGATCAAAAGCAACTGACAAAATAGGAAGACAAGATTCAAGTCCTGGGCAATCAGAGATAAGTAATGGCAGTCAATTTATTCCCATAATCACTCTGGATTTTGTACAACTGAAGGACAGGGATCTAGTCATAGACATTCAGTCACAACTCAGGAACAGTCAAGAGATATTCATGTTCAGTCCGGAAGGTTGGGGTCTACTCATAGCAGTCAGCTTAGTAACCACTCTGCATCTGACCATGGAAAACCCTTATCAGCCCACAGCCATTCAGATTCTAGTTCAACTAGAAGTCAAAGATCCCATAGTGATAGTAAGGGTACTGGGGGGAAAAGATTCATGAACAATCAGAATTGAGGCATAGACAATCAGAGTTCAATACAATAGATGTACATGAATCCAGCCAGCAGCACTTAGGAGATTCATATTCTCATGAGCTGGTAAGATCCAGCACAAATTTAGCAGCACAGGGATCAAGTGATGGACAATCAGGACATATCCAGGGTCAGTCTGGATTCAGCACCAACGAAAGACAAGTATTTAATAATGGCCAGTCAAGGGACAGCTATGGGCAGTCAAGTGGCAGTCACTCACTTGATAGCCAAGCCCCTTTGGGAATTGAAGAAAATAGTTTTAGGTATTTATCAAGCAATGTAACCACATGGAGTGGGGAAAGGCAAAAGCAAGAGTCTGGATCAAGTCCATCAGGTACCATGAGAAAATACAATCAGGATGTTGATGATAAGCAGACAAGAGACTCTGAGGTCAGAGGTTACCATGGAAGAGAGAGAACATATTCAGGTTCCTTTTACTTAGATAGCAATACCCCACTCTATGAATATATCAAAGAACAAAGGTGCTATTACTTTGAATAATAATTTGAAACCAAAGGAAGACAAACTAACTCAAGATAAGAACTAATCCAAAGGAGAAATGAAACACACAACATGGAATTAAGATATTTAACATGATCCTTTCTTTTGGTAGTGGGGGTATATGTCTGATTTTCTATTTAACTGTAGTACTGTATTCTGTTTCTTTTGTTTGGTACAAGGCTTTTTTTGTAAGGCTCCATAATCATTGAGCTCTTAGAAAATAGTGGATGGGTTGTAAATTGCATTTGGGACATATTTAGAACTATATGACAAAGTGATTGGATGCTCTGGAATAAAGTGAGCATTTAAAAATAATTTTATATATTTCAGGTTGATTTATTAATTGTTGATAAACCTATCCAAGAAGCTAAGAGACGTGGTCTAGGAGCCAAAATTTCTCTAATAACATTGTAACATATTCTGTATCCTAAACAACAACAACAAAATGTAGTAGTTTAAGATTTAGAATATTTGCATCTTTTGTACCACCACTGGAACACTGTACTGCTGTTTTTTAATTTATTGTCATGTATACAGGATCTAGAAAACTGTATTGCATAAAAATTGACAATAAACTTTTCATCAGCTTACATTTTGTCTTCTCTTTCATCCTCACAAAAACAAATACAGGCCTTCTGCTATGGGGTCAGATGCATATTTCTCTTTTCTACCTTTGGACACCTAGATGACAGGAAAATATCTGGATACTATTCAAAGTCCAAAGAAGGCAAAACTCAATCACATTTATCTTTTCCTCAGTCTAATCACTGTCCAAAGCATTTATAAGAAGAAATGTTTTATATTGAGGAGTTGATCTCAGATACTGTAGTCAACTGTGATTATCAGAGCAATCATTATTAAACATAACCCCAAGTGGCTATTTCCTGAGACCACACAACCTCTGAAAATAATATTGATGAGTCACAGATTTTCTCTGTCAAAGATATTAATTGAAATATCCCTTAGCAATGGAGGCTAATGGGGTCCTGTAATTTCTAGTCAAATAAAAACAATTAAATTATACTCCTCCCTAGCAAGAAAAATATGTGGGTTTATTATAAACAGAAAGAGACATAACAAGGAGTAGAAAAATATGTACAAAAAATAATACCTTGAGTAGAAAGTTTATTGCTATAAAATCAAAAGGCAAAGTTCACAATGTGAAAACTAGTACAGACTTTAAAGATCATCCCCAAAATTTACAGATTAAAAGAAAAAAATCAAAGCAAAGCACATTTAATCTAACCAAAATGAGTGATAATTCCTTAAATCAGAATCTGATGCTCCATCATCTTCTCCTCCCCCAGAAACTCAAACTTCTTTTTTTACCACTTTCACCTTTGGATTTCAAACTAAAGTACAATTCATCAATGGGTGTTCAAGATTGCAAGCCACTATTAGAGAAAGAAATTATATGAAAGACCAAAAGAATAGTCTCATTCCTCTGATTAGACTTAGAACATATTCTATCCAGCTTTTAACATTTTAAGAACTATCCAAATTTTAAGTCATGTTTGTGATAAATAGAACATGTCATATACTTTATTAGTGAAAGAAAATAAAATTATTGTTATACTAGTAGTGACACACGTACAAATAACTGGGTATATGTACGAGTTGGACCATAAAGAAAGCTGGACACCAAAGAATTGATGCTTTTGAACTGTGGTGTTGGAGAAACTCTTGAAAGTCCCTTGGACAGCAAGGAGATCAAACCAGTCAATCCTAAAGGAAATCAGTCCTGAATATTCATTGAAAGGACTGATGCTGAAGCTGAAACTCCAATCCTTTGGCTACCTGATGTGAAGAACTGACTCATTGGAAAAGACCCTGATGCTAGGAAAGATTGAAGGCAGGAGGAGGGGACAACAGAGGATGAGATGGTTGGATGGCATCACTGACTCAATGAACAAGAGTCTGAGCAAGCTCCAGAAGTTGGTGATGGACAGGGAAGCCTGATGTGCTGTGGTCCATGGGGTTACAAAGAGTCAGACATGACTGGAGACCACTGAACTGAACTGAACTGAACTGATATGGTAGTTAACTCTAAATGGTAAACAATTTATATCTATATATCCATCATTTATATGCTTTATATGTATATATATGCAACTTTATATCCATCATTACATATGCTTTATATATAATTATAATTCCATTATTTTTCATCATTGAATAAATGCTAATTACCAAAGAATCATTAGAAAATTTAAATATCATGTTTAATCTCACCCAAACAAAATCTATTGTAGGTTAAGTAAATGAGACTCAAAGAGATTAACTTGCCCCTATTGTGCACATAATTAGAAGCACTGCTATGATCAAGGTATAGGTTTCTGATTCTTAAACCAAAGTACTTTCCATTCTTCCAGGTGCTCTGCACTCCATTCATTCATAATTTCCCCAACACTTTAATCTCTAAATATGAAATTTAGAAGTGTATAAAACTTTACCAGTTCCTTTAATCAATGTTAATTTGCCTTTACTCTGTGAGTGTATATTTATCAGTGATACCCATAATTCCTTTGACCAAATTCATCTGAAGTATAAATATAATGAAAAAATATTATATTCCAGACTGTTAGGACCATCCAATGATTTGCTTTAGTCAAATTGAAGGCAATTACCCATTATAAATTACACCAAAAGTATTCTAAAATAATTCAAAAAGAATTACATATTCCCCTCTAAGATGAAAGGTAACAGTGAGACAGCAGGTATGCTCTACCAGGTAAAAGGTTAGAAACTGGAATGTATACATATTTAACCTTTGTGAAGAGTTGAATTAGATGCAGTTCTGTTGAGAAACGAGTCATATGGTGTGTACAATCAGAGATTTTCCCTCTACTATGACCTGCGGATCAGTATTCTATGGATAAAACATTTCTGTGGCCAAAGGATACTAAGTGGAAGTCAAAGCATTCTTCAAAGCACGTCTGTACTGTCAGGGAGGAGCATGAGGCATTGAGGAGAATTCTCAGTGGCCAAATTAGAAGCACCAGAGAAAAAAATTCTTCTTTCCTTAAACTTTCTAGATAAGATGACATTTAGATATGGGACACTGAAGGGTCAGTTTTAAACTGAACATACTGCATGCACTGGTTGTTTGCTGGAGTGTAAGTCATAGTCTGGGTTTCCTTGGTGCTTAGATGGTAAAGAATCTGCCTGCAATGCAGGAGGCCTGGATTCGATCCTGGGTCAGGAAAATCCCCTGGAGAAAGGAATGGCAACCTAGTTCAGTATTCTTACCTGGAGCATTCCATGGACAGAGGAGCCTTGCAGGCTACAGTCCATGGGATCAAAAAGAGTCAGACACAACTGAGCAACTAACACTACTACTACTGCTAAGTCATAGTCCTCTGTGTTGTGAGAGATTTCTGTGTTTTGAGTTATGAGATAACCAGAAAGGACCTTTTAAAATAATACTACATGCAGTTTATTTTTATGTATGGTGTTAAAGAATATTTTAATTTCATTCTTTTACATATAGCTGTCCAGTTTTCCCAGCACCATTTATCTGCATTGTATTGTCTTGCCTTCTGTGTCAAAATCCCCAGTGGCTCCCCAGATTGCACAAAGAAATTTGTGTGCAATGCAAGAGACTAGCAGGAGATATGAGATTGATTCCTGGGCCAGGAAGATCCCCTGGAGTAGCAAATGGTGACTCAGTCCAGTATTTTTGCCTGGGAAATACCATGGACAGAGGAGCCTAGTGGGCTGCAGTCCATGGGGTCACAAAGAGTCAGACAACGTGACTCAACAACAACCTTTCTCATAGATTAACCAATCATACATGTGTGGGTTTACTTCTGGGCTTTCTGTCCTGCTCCATTAATCTATATTTGTTTTCTGTGCTAGTACCATACTGTTTTGATGATTATAGTCTTGTAGTATAGTTTGAAGTCAGGAAGCCTGATTCCTCCAGCTTCATTTCTCTTTCTCAAGATTGCTTTGGCCATTCAGGGTCTTTTCTGCCTCTACACAAATTTAAATTTTTTTGGTTCTAGTTCTGTGAAAAACTGGTGATTTGACAGGGATTTCATTGAATCTGTAGATTGCCTTGGGTGGCATAATCATTTTGACAAAAATTGAGTCTTCCAATCCAAGAACATGGATTAAACATCCAAATATAATACCAAATATTGTAAAACTCTTAGAGGAAAACATAGGAAGAATATTCTTTCACATAAATCATAGCAATATATTTTTTGACTCATCTCTTAAAGTAATGGAAACAAAACCAAAAAAAAACAAATGGGATATAATGAAACAAAGGGCTTTTGCACACCAAAGGAAACCATAAATAAAATAAAAAGACAACCCACAGAATGGGAGAAAAAATTTACAAACAATGCAACTAACAAGGGATTAATCTCCAAAATTTACAAACAACGCATGCATCTCAATATCAAAAAAAAAATCCAATCAAAAAATGGGTGGAAGACCTTTATAGGCATTTCTCAAAGAACATATACAGATGGCTGAGAGGCACATAAAAAGATGCTCAACAGCAGTAACTTTTAGAGAAACTCAAATCAAAACTATAATGAGATATCACCTCACACCAGTCAGAATGACCATCATTAAAAAGTCTATAAACAATAAATACTAGAGAGGGTGTGGAGAAAAGAGGGTCCTCCTATATTGCTGGCAGGAATGTAAATTGATATAGCCACTATGGAGAATAGTATGGAGTTACTTAAGAAACTAAAAATAGAACCACCATATGATCCAGCAATCCCACTCCTGGCATATATCCAGAGCAAACTATGGTTTGAAAGGACACAAGCACCACAACGTTCATTGCAGGTCTATTTACAATAACCAAGATGTAGAAGCAACTTAAATATCCATTGCCCAATGAATGGATGGATAAAGAAGATGTGGTATATACAATGGACTATTACTCAGTCATTTAAAAAATGAATAATAGCATCTGCAGCAACTGGATGGACTTAGAGATTATCATACTAAGTTAAACAAGCTAAACAGAGAAAAACAAAATATTATACAATATTACCTATATGTGGAATCTAGAAAGATACAGATAAATTTGTTTACAAAACAGAAACAGACGCACAGACTTTAGAAAGCAAACTTATGGTTACCAAAGGGAAAAAGTAGGGGGAGAGAAAATTGGGAGTTTGGGATTGACTTACCCACACTACTATATTTAAATTAGATAATCAACAAAGACCTACTGTATAGCACAAGGAACTCTACTCAATATACTGCAATAACCAAAATGGGAAAATAATTTTAGATATGGGACGCTGAAGGTCAGTTTAAACTGAACATACTGCATGCACTGGTTGTTTTGCTGGAGTGTAAGTCATAGTCTGGGGTTTCCTTGGTGGCTTAGATGGTAAAGAAATCTGCCTGCAATGCAGGAGGCCTGGATTCGATCCCTGGGTCAGGAAAATCCCCTGGAGAAAGG
Source organism: Capra hircus (assembly GCF_001704415.2). Classification (NCBI taxonomy): domain Eukaryota; kingdom Metazoa; phylum Chordata; class Mammalia; order Artiodactyla; family Bovidae; genus Capra; species Capra hircus. The sequence goes on along the minus strand of NC_030810.1, from coordinate 102,202,175 downwards.
AATGGCAACCTAGTTCAGTATTCTTACCTGGAGCATTCCATGGACAGAGGAGCCTTGCAGGCTACAGTCCATGGGATCAAAAAAGAGGTCAGACACAACTGAGCAACTAACACTACTACTACTGCTAAGTCATAGTCCTCTGTGTTGTGAGAGATTTCTGTGTTTGAGTTATGAGATAACCAGAAAGGACCTTTTAAAATAATACACATGCAGTTTTATTTTTATGTATGCGTGTTAAAGAATATTTTAATTTCATTCTTTTACATATAGCTGTCCAGTTTTCCCAGCACCATTTATTCTGCATTGTATTGTCTTGCCTTCTGTGTCAAAATCCCCAGTGGCTCCCCAGATTGCACAAAGAATTTGTGTGCAATGCAAGAGACTAGCAGGAGATATGAGATTGATTCCTGGGCCAGGAAGATCCCCTGGAGTAGCAAATGGTGACTCCAGTCCAGTATTTTTGCCTGGGAAATACCATGGACAGAGGAGCCTAGTGGGCTGCAGTCCATGGGTCACAAAGAGTCAGACAACGTGACTCAACAACAACCTTTCTCATAGATTAACCAATCATACATGTGTGGGTTTACTTCTGGGCTTTCTGTCCTGCTCCATTAATCTATATTTGTTTTCTGTGCTAGTACCATACTGTTTTGATGATTATAGTCTTGTAGTATAGTTTGAAGTCAGGAAGCCTGATTCCTCCAGCTTCATTTCTCTTTCTCAAGATTGCTTTGGCCATTCAGGGTCTTTTCTGCCTCCACACAAATTTAAATTTTTTTGGTTCTAGTTCTGTGAAAAACTGGTGATTTGACAGGGATTTCATTGAATCTGTAGATTGCCTTGGGTGGCATAATCATTTTGACAAAATTGAGTCTTCCCAATCCAAGAACATGGATTAAACATCCAAATATAATACCAAATATTGTAAAACTCTTAGAGGAAAAACATAGGAAGAATATTCTTTCACATAAATCATAGCAATATATTTTTTGACTCATCTCTTAAAGTAATGGAAACAAAACCAAAAATAAACAAATGGGATATAATGAAACAAAGGCTTTTGGCACACCAAAGGAAACCATAAATAAAATAAAAAGACAACCCACAGAATGGGAGAAAATATTTACAAACAATGCAACTAACAAGGGATTAATCTCCAAAATTTACAAACAATGCATGCATCTCAATATCAAAAAAAAAATCCAATCAAAAAATGGGTGGAAGACCTTTATAGGCATTTCTCCAAAGAACATATACAGATGGCTGAGAGGTACATAAAAAGATGCTCAACAGCAGTAACTTTTAGAGAAACTCAAATCAAAACTATAATGAGATATCACCTCACACCAGTCAGAATGACCATCATTAAAAAGTCTATAAACAATAAATACTAGAGAGGGTGTGGAGAAAAGAGGGTCCTCCTATATTGCTGGCAGGAATGTAAATTGATATAGCCACTATGGAGAATAGTATGGAGGTTACTTAAGAAACTAAAAATAGAACCACCATATGATCCAGCAATCCCACTCCTGGGCATATATCCAGAGCAAACTATGGTTTGAAAGGACACAAGCACCACAACGTTCATTGCAGGTCTATTTACAATAACCAAGATGTAGAAGCAACTTAAATATCCATTGCCCAATGAATGGATGGATAAAGAAGATGTGGTATATACAATGGACTATTACTCAGTCATTTAAAAAAATGAAATAATAGCATCTGCAGCAACTGGATGGACTTAGAGATTATCATACTAAGTTAAACAAGCTAAACAGAGAAAAACAAAATATTATACAATATTACCTATATGTGGAATCTAGAAAGATACAGATAAATTTGTTTACAAAACAGAAACAGACGCACAGACTTTAGAAAGCAAACTTATGGTTACCAAAGGGAAAAAGTAGGGGGAGAGAAAAATTGGGAGTTTGGGATTGACTTACCCACACTACTATATTTAAATTAGATAATCAACAAAGACCTACTGTATAGCACAAGGAACTCTACTCAATATACTGCAATAACCAAAATAGGAAAATAATTTGAAAAAGAATGTATATACATAACTGAATCACTTTGCTGTATACCTGAAACTAATGCAACTTTGTAAATCAACTATAATCCAATATAAAATAAAAATAAATAAAAATGCAATCAAAGGTGAGTATACAAGCTGTGGGGGCAATGAGAAAAAGGAACTAGAACAAGAAAAGGATCAGGACTAAAGCAACATTGGATTTGACTGGAAATGAATCCAGCCAATAAACAGAGGTCAGCTTCTTCTCTAATAAACCATTTGGCACAATTAAAAGGCCACTAACCCAGACTCTTAAACCTATTTTAAGCAACATTTTACCAGCTTTGGGGAGTATATTAAGCGAAAGTGAGACAAGTTCTACTTACTAAATACATAGAAGTACCAGTAGACATTTATAAATACTCTCTTTGTATTATGAAGCTATTTGGCACAAGGAAGTATAGAATTTGCAAGGCATTTGTTCATTTTTTTAAAATTATTTAGATACATTAAATTTTCTCTTATATTACCTATTTTGTTCATTTTTCCATGATGATCACTGATGAAAATCTTAAGATTTCCTAATGACGACAACAAAGTAATTAGAAAAAAAAGATGAAATGGAGAATCATTCTGTTTCCAAATACTTGGATGTGTTTCAGGCTTTACCAACTTTTTCTAGGATTAAAGTTTCAAAGGTTTACTGGTCTTCAATTCTTCATTAGAACATAGACATTAAGGGTATGTGAAGCAGTTTCCCACAGTGAGGCTATTAGAGAAGAGGAAATATAGAGAGAATCTGAAATATACAAATGAGATGATCTGCTGAGGGGGTTGAGGGGACAGGACTTCAAGACTCAATAACTTAGATTCCAGTATAGGTAAATTAACTCCCTCTAATGATCCAGCTTAGAGTCATTACTTAATTCCACTAGGGCTGAGAGTCAAAAAACTGAGTTCCAGTCTACTTCTATTATGTGAGTTAATACAAATCATGCAATATTTGTGTTATTTATTCCACTGTGGATTAAAGAAAGAAAATTAAAATGTATTGAATGCCTACTTACTGTGCTTCAGATACTTTCCCTACAATTACCTTGTAAATTAAAAGTGCACCATACTTTACAGACAAAAATGAGGCTTAGAGAAATTTTTAAAAAACATACTCAAATCCACATAGTTGGTATACAACTAAGCAGCAAAATCAAGACCCCACTCACTCAAAAGCCCGATGTCTTCCACTGTCTCAGGTTACCCAACACAGAATTCTAACACCCAGAGAACATTCATCAAATGTTGCTTTCCCTTACTTCTTTTGCTCTAAAAGTTAGCTCATGTCTCTTCTTTTAGATAGATAGGTTGAAGATAGATAGATAGATTTTTAATTTTTTGTTAATAAATATTAAAGCCTTTGCCATACCTCACAAAGCAGTATCTTTCCTTTTTGTCAAGAGGGCTTTAATAAGACAGTAATTCAACTCCTCTTCTTCTTCAAACTCTCAAGATGAACTTTGTCAGCTCTGATGTTTTTGTTGAATTGCTGGGCTAGCTAGGTGTCTTAAAACCCAATCAACCAATACACAAACAAAATCACATCTCATTCACACTAATTTATTCCAAGTAGCATTTAAAATACATTTGAGAAATTATTTCTGACTGGTACAATTTCAGAGGCTGGACAAGGCTTATGTTGCCTCCCAAAGCATACCACATAAGCCCTAGATTTGAATATTTGGAGGAGTAGGGAAATACCCAACAGCCTTTGTTTTCTAGTAATAATATTGTCTAGTTCCTATTGCTTTTTTTCTTCCAAATCCTTGCCTCACTCTTCTATTCTAATATTTTCTTGACAAGTTTTGTCAGACTCAGCTAGCCAAGCCTGGAAGAATAAATGCTTTATCTAGCTCCACCTATGTGTGATGAAATACATTTCTACACCTCTCCAACAAGTAATCCAAGAATGTGGGATAGGCTGATGAGCAATCCCTCTCTGATCAGTTTGATGAAACAATCCAGATGATCCAGATAATGTAGGTGTTGTCAATGCAGCATTACCATCATTCATTCACTCATTATTTCATTGGAGGGAAGTGTATGCACGTCTTGGTTGACAGATGCTATATTTTGCACTGATGTTACAAATATCAGAAAGACACTGTCTCTGTCCTTTAGGAGTTTACATATTCATCAGGAGACTAACATATGAGAAAGCAACAGATGAATACTGTGGCAAATGCTGTAATAGATATGATGAATGGACTGTGTTTGCAATGAAGCAATTGACTGATTTTAACTTTGATTAAAAGTGAAGAAACAATATTCAAAGAAATCTTAAGAGAAGAATTTGCAATGAGTCTCTAGAAGTAGCCAGGAGTTACCCAGGTTCATTTGGTGAGATTACCCCAGGAATATATATTTTTAGGTCTTAGAGTAAGAAAGACCATGGTGAGCTAAAGGAATTCAAAAATAATTCAGTATAGGTAAGACATAGTCACAGAAAATTAACCATACTGATCATATGGACCACAGCCTTGCATAACTCAATGAAACTATGAGCCGTGTTATGTAGGGTCACCCAAGACAGATGGGTCATGGTGAAGAGTTCTGACAAAATGTAGTCCACTGCAGAACAGAATGGCAAACCACTTCAGTATTCTTGCCTTGAGAACCCCATGAACAGTATGAAAAGGCAAAAAGATAGGACACTGAAAGATGAAATTCTCAGGTTGGTAGGTGCCCAATATGATACTGGAGATCTGTGGAGAAATAACTCCAGAAACAATGAAGAGATGGAGCCAAAGCAAAAACAATGCCCAATTGTGGATGGGACTGCTGATAGAAGTAAAATCTGATGCTGTAAAGAACAATATTGCATAGGAAGCTGGAATGTTAGGTCCGTGAATCAAGGTAAATTGGAAGTGGTCAAACAGGAGATGGCAAGAGTGAACATCAGCATTTTAGGAATTAGTGAACTGGATTGGAATGGACTGGAATGGGCAAATTTAATTCAGATGACCATTATATCTACTACAGTGGGCCAAAATCACTTAGAAGAAATGGAGTAGCCCTCAGAGTCAACAAAAGAGTCTGAAATGCACTACTTGTGTGCAATCTCAAAAACAACATTCAATATCACGGTAATCCAAGTCTATGCCCAAACCACTCATGCTGAAGCTGAAGTTGAATGGTTCTATGAGGACCTACAAGACCTTCTAGAAGTAACACCAAAAAAAAAAAAAAAATGTCCTTTTCATCATAGGGGATGGGAATGCAAAAGTAGGAGGTCAAGAGATACCTGGAGTAAGAGACAAGTTTGGCCTTGGAGCACAAAATGAAGCAGGGCAAAGGCTAACAGGGTTTTGCCAAGAGAACGCACTGGTCATAGCAAGCACCCTCTTCCAACAACACAAGAGAAGACTCTACACATGGACATCACCAGACAGTCAACAACGAAATCAGAATGATTACATTCTTTGCAGCCGAAGATGGAGAAGCTCTATAGGTCAGCAAAAACAGGACCAGGAGCTGACTGTGGCTCAGATCATGAACTCCTTATTGCCAAATTCAGACTTAAATTGAAGAAAGTAGGGAAAACCACTAGACCATTCAGGTATGACCTAAATTAAATCCCTATGATTATACAGTGGAAGTGAGAAATAGATTTAAGGGACTAGATCTGATAGATAGAGTGCCTGATGAACTATGGACAGAGGTTCATGACATTGTATGCAAGGCAGTGATCAAGACCATTCCCAAGAAAAAGAAAGGCAAAAGGGTTGTCTGAGGAGGCCTTACAAATAGCTGAGAAAAGAAGCGAAGCTAAAGGCAAAGAAGAAAAAGAAAGATATACCCATCTGAATGCAGACTTCCGAAGAATAGCTAGGAGTGTTAAGAAAGCCTTCCTCAGTGATCAATGAAAAGAAATAGAGAAAAACAACAGAATGGGGAAGACTAGAGATCTCTTCAAGAAAATTAGAGATATCAAGGGAATATTTCACACAAAGATGGACACAATAAAGGACAGAAATGTTATGGACCTAAAAGAAGCAGAAGATGTTCAGAAAAGGTGGCAAGAATACACAGAAGAACTGTACATAAAAGATCTTAATGACCCAGACAACCACAATGGTGTGATCACTCACCTAGAGTCAGATATCCTGGAGCTTGAAGTCAAGTGAGCCTTAGGAAGCATCACTACAAACAAAACTAGTGGAGGTGATGGAATTCCAGCTGAGATATTTCAAATCCTAAAAAATGATGGTGTTAAAGTGGTGCGCTCAATATGGCAGCAAATTTGGAAAACTCAGCAGTGGCCACAGGAATGGAAAAGGTCAGTTTTCATTCCAATCAAAAAGAAAGGCAATGCCAAAGAATGCTCAAACTACTGCACAATTGCACTCATCTTACACATTAGCAAAGTAATGCTCAAAATTCTCCAAGTGAGGCTTCAACAGTACATGAACCCAGAGCTTCCAGCTGTTTAAGCTGGATTTAGAAAAGGCAGAGGAATCAGAGAACAAATTTTCAACATCGGTTGGATGATAGAAAAAGCAAGAGAGTTCCAGCAAAGCATCTACTACTGCTTTATTGACTATGCCAAAGCCTTTGACTGTGTAGATCACAGCAAACTGTAGAAAATTCTTCAAGAGATGGAAATACCAGACCACCTTACCTGCCTCCTGAGAAACCTGTATGTAGGCCAAGAAGCAACAGTTGGAACTGGACATGGGACAACAGACTCATACCAAATTGGAAAGGAGTACATCAGGGCTGTATATTGTCACCCTGTTTATTTAATTTATGTGCAGAATACATCATGAGAAATGCCCGGCTGGATGAAGCATGAGCTGGAATCAAGACTGCCAGGAGAAACATCAATAATCTCAGATATGCAGAAAACACCACCCTTATAATAGAAAGCAAAGAGGAACTGAAAAGCCTCTTGATGAAAGTGAAAGAGGAAGTGAAAAAGCCAGCTTACAACTCAACTTTCAAACAACTAAGATCATGGCATCCAGTCCCATCATTTCATGGCAAATAGATGGGGAAACAATGGAAGCAGTGTCAGACTTTATTTTGGGGGCTCCAAAATCACTGCAGATGGTGACTGCAGCCATGAAATTAAAAGATGCTTGCTCCTTGGAAGAAAAGCTATGACCAACCTAGATAGCATATGAAAAAGCAGAGACATTACTTTGCCAACAAAAGTCCATCTAGTCAAAGCTATGGTTTTTCTAGTGGTCAGGTGTGGATGCGGGAGTTGGACTATAAAGAAATCTGAGTGCCAAAGAATTAATGCTTTTGAACTATGGTGTTGGAGAAGAGTCTTGAGAGTCCCTTGGATGGCAAGGAGATCAAACCAGTCAATCCTAAAGGAAATCAGTCCTGTATATTCATTGGAAGGACTGATGCTGAAGCTGAGTATCCAATCCTTTGGACACCTGATGTGAAGAGCTGACTCACTGCAAAAGACGCTAATGCTGGGAAAGATTGAAGGAAGGCAGAGAAGGGGATGACAGAGGACCAGATGGTGGGATGGCATCACTGACTCAATGGACATGAGTCTGAGCAAACTCCGGGAGCTGGTGATGGACAGGGAAGCCTGGCATGCTGTAGTCCATGGGGCTGCAAAAATTGGACATGACTGAGTGACTGAACTGAACTGATAGGTAAGACACAGGCTGTGGGCTTCTCAGGTGGTGCTAGTGGTAAAGAATCAGTCTGTCAATGTAGGAGGCATACGAGAGACAAGTTCAATCCCTAGGTCAGCAAGATCCCCTGAAGGAGGGGATGACAATCCACTCCATTATTCTCACCTGGAGGTGGGCAGAGGAGCCTGGCAGGCTACATTCCATAGCATCGCGAAGAGTTGGACATGACTGAAGCGACTTAGCATGCACACACACACACAGGACACAGGTTGTATGCGGCATCATAATAAGAAATGATGTCAGAACAACAGGCCGAGGTAGAATCACAATGAACCTAATAAGTCTTGCTGAGAACATTAGTCTTTATGAGCAATGAAAAACCATCAAAGCACTTTTATAAAATCAGCTGATCATATATTCATTTCAGAATGGTTTTTTTCTTCTTTTCATGGCAGAGGGGCAAGAATGTAGGTGTGAAGAGCAATCCAGCAATTACTACAGTAATCTGGATAAAAGATGACAGAGGTGATCTGGAGTACATAAAAGGGGCTGGATGCAGAACATATTTCTGAGATTTGTGGTTAGATGGTATACAGTGACTGAGATAAAGGTATCTAAGATGACTTGCTAGATTTCTGGCTTGAGTCATAGAACTTTGTAGAAAAAGGGGGAAATGAGGCTTTCATGAGAGAGTATAAACTTTGTTGATATTTTCTTTTGGTTCAGGTCATTGGTCATATACAGAAATGCAGAAGTTCAAAAGTGATCAACAGGCTATACCGAGTCTACCAGCACACCACTAGTTCATAGTCTTTAAAATATGGGGCTTCCCTGGTGGTCCAGTGGTTAAGAATCTACCTGCCAACGCAGGGGACATGGGTTCAATCCCTGGTCCAGGAAGATTCCACATGCTCTGGGGCAACTAAGTTTGTACACCACAACTAGTGAAGCCCAATCGCCTACAGCCCATGTTCCACAACAAAAACCACTGCAATAAGTACCACAGCTAGAAAGTTGCCCCTGCTAGCAAAACTAGAGAAAGACTGTGCACAGCGACAAAGACTTAGCACAGCTAAAAATAAATAAATCAACCTTAAAAACAATAAAAATAAAATTGATGGCGCTAGTGGTAAAGAATCTGCCTACCAGGCATAAGAGACTCAGGTTTAATCCCTGGGTCAGGAAGATTCCCTGGAGGAGGACATGGCAACCCACTCTAGTATTCTTGCCTGGAAAATCCTGGCGGGCTACAGTCCATGGGGTCAAAAAGAGTCAGACACGACTGAAGTGACTTAGCACACAGGCACATATAGAAACTGGGACATGACACCAAAAAAAAAAAAGTGCCTGGTTTTCTGTTTTCTAAGCCAAATATTCAGTCTGGGCCAATATTTTCCTCAACAGTCAGCCAAATCTGAGTAGCTGTGATCTCATTGCACTGGACATGCACAAGCCAGTTTGTGAATCTCTCTCCTACACTGAAGTCAGCTTTGGGCTTTATATGGATTATTTCATTTAATAATCATACTAACTTCAAAATTTTTTGGCTGCTAAAACTTGTTACCTGTGTTTGTCTTTGTGTTTGGTTGATGAGAGGAAAGAGAAAAAGAAAAGAGTGTAAAATTCGCAGTATTTACCTTTAACATAATTTCACAGCTGAAGAGGGCACTGAAGATTACCTAAATCAATGGTTATAAAAGCTTCTATGTTGTTATTTTTGTTGCTCCATAACCATTTAAGCATCTCTCTCTCAAATGCCCTCCCACCAAAAACAGCATATACTTAATCTACACACAAATTTTTTCCTATAATTTCAAGGACTTTTCAGACCCATTAAAGTTTGTGCATAGATATTGAGATATTTGACTACTCTATTGAGACTAGTCAAAAAGCAAGGCTCTTGTGTTAACTTCTCCTTTAACTTTGATCTATACCAATACAAATACATTTTCCTTTGGTTCTGTTTCTGAAAGACAACAGAATACGGCAGAAGAAGAACCTCCTGCCTCCTGAGAAACCTGTATATAAGGTCAAGAGCAATAGTTAACACCAAGTATGGAACAACAGACTGGTTCAAAATTGGAAAAGCAGTATGTCAAGGCTGTATATTTTCACCCTGCTTATTTAACTTATATGCAGAGTACATCATGAGAAACACTCGGCTGGATGAAGCACAGCTGGAATCAAGACTTACAAGAGAAATATTGATAACCTCAGATATGCAGGTGATACCACCCTTAAGGCAGAAAGCAAAGAAGAACTAAAGAGCTTCCTGATGAGGGTGAAAGAGGAGAGTGAAAAAGCCAGCTTAAAACTCAACATTCAAAAAACTAAGATTAAGGCATCTGGTCCCATCACTTCATGGTAAATAGATGAGGAAACAGTGGAAACAGTGACAGATTTTATTTTCTTGGGCTCCAAAATCACTGTGTGTGGTGACTGCAGCCATGAAACTAAAAGACGCTTGCTCCTTGGAAGAAAACCTATGACCAACCTAGACAGCATATTAAAAAGCAGAGACATTACTTTGCCAACAAAAGTTCCTCTAGTCAAAACTATGATTTTTCCAGTAGTCATGTATGGGTATGAGAGTTGGACCATAAAGAAAACTGAGCACTGAAGAATTAATGCTTTTGAACTGTGGTGTTGAAGAAGACTCTTGAGTGTCCCTTGGACTGCAAGGAGATCCAGCCAGTCCATCCTAAAGGGGATCAGTCCTGAATATTCATTGGAAGAACTGATGCTGAAGCTGAAGCTCCAATACTTAGGCCACCTGATACGAAGAGCTGACTCATTAGAAAAGACCCTGATGCTGGGAAATGTTGAAGGTAGGATGAGAAAGGGATGACAGAGGACAAGATGGTTAGATGTCATCGCCAACTCAATGGACATGAGTTTAAGCAAGCTCCGGGAGATGGTGAAGGACAGGGAAGATTGGCATGGTGCAATCCATGGGGTCACAAAGAGTCAGACACAACTGAACAACAGCAAATAAACATGTAAGCCTACTAGGACAATGAGTCATCTACTACTATAAATAAATAAAACTTATGCCAAAATTACACTTGCCTCTATTAATCATATGAATAAAAATGACTGTGCACATCATTATCAGTTCATACAATGCATTCTTTCAACAAAGACATACCAGAGTAATCGAAAGTATTTTTTTTAATTTTCATTATGAAGTAATACATGAATATATTTTTCATTTTAAAATTAGAATATTTGTAGATAAAGCTATAGTCCTTTCTGATTGTCATCCCAAATTCAAAACCTTTCCTCCTACCCAAGAGATAACCACTGGGAAGCTGAGCTTTATTCCTTCCAGACACCTTACAGATACTTTTACATACATAAACTGGTACACAGAGAAAATATGCTTATATTTATTTTTATGTAAAAGATGTCATATTGCACTTATTTTTCTCATTACACATTCTTCACTGAATAATGTTTGGAGATGTTGATTTATATAAATCGAGTTCATTCTTTTTGCTATAGAATTCTGTAATATAGATACACTGAATTTTATTTAGCCACCCATCTATTAGTGGGTATTTAGGTTGCTTTCAGTTTTTCAGTATTGTAAACAATGCTGCGATTAGTATCTTTCACTTGTCTTCTTGTTCACATATATGTTTCCCTAGGGTGGATACCTAGAATGGAATTAGTGACAGACAGGTTGTGTGCAATTTTAAATTTAACAGATATTCCCAAAGTATCCTCGAAAGTAACTATATCAAATTACTCTCCTATCATTAGTATATAAAAGTTCCCTTCCCCCAACACTGGACCAAAAGTTAATATTACCAACTTTAGAAGTTTTGTTAATCTTACAGGTAAATAACAGCATCTATCATCATTTTAATTTGTATCTTCCTGAATCCCAGCAAGTTGAGTGTTTTCTCTGAATTGTATTGCTTTATTGGGTTTTCTTTTATTTTTCTTTCTTTTTTTTCCTTTTTTTGCCATTACCATCCAATCTTGAGTATAAATAAGGGAAGCAAGTCTTTCCAAACACAGGGTAGTACTGAACAGTTACTATTCACTTCATTTGAGCATAGATAAACATTTTTTTTAAACTTTTTTATTTTTGACCTCCTTCATCCATTTCTCCCACCCACATCCCAACTGCCTCCACCTCTGGGAAACACCAATATGTTCTTTGAATCTGTGAGCTTGTTTTGCGCCTGTGTGTATTGTTGTTGATGATGATGATGATGGCTTAGATATGACATATAAGAGAAATCATACTGTATTTGTCCACTCCAGTATTCTTGCCTAGAAAATCCCATGGACAGAGGAGCCTGGGAGGCTACAGTCCATGGGGTCACACAGAGTCAGACATGACTGAGCACACATCTGACATTGCACTTAGCACAATGCCCTCAAAGTCCATCCATGTTGCCACAAGTGTCATTTTCTTTTTTTCCTGAAAATATTACATTGTGTGTGTGTATACATATATATATGTACACACATATATATATCTCACAATTTCTTTATTCATTAATTCATGTATTGCTAAGGTTGTTTCCATATCTTGAGTACTGTCATTAGTGCTGCAATTACATATATCTTTCCAAGTTAAGTGTTTTTGGTTTCTTTCTTCTGGTTTACTCGGAAGTGGAATTGCAGGATCACACGGTAGTACTATTCTTCAGTTTTTAAGAAACTTCCATACTGTTTTCCATAGTAGCTGCACCCATTTATATTCCCAATAACAATGGACAAGGGTTCCCTTTTCTTCACATCCTTGGCAGCAATTGTCACTCCTTGTGTTTTTGAAAATGGCCATTCTAAAAGGTGAGGTGACATCTTGTCGTGGTTTTTATTTGCATTTTCCTGATCATTAATAATGTTGAGAATCTCTTCATGTACCTGCTGGCCATCTGTATACCTTTTCTGGAAAAATGTTCAGATCTTTTGCCCATCTTTTAACTGGATTCCTTTTTTTTTTTTTTTTTTTTTGCTATTGAGTTGTATGAGTTTTTATATATATTTTGGAAATTAGCCCCTTCTCAGATAAATGATTTGCAATTATTTTCTACCATTCAGTAGGTTGCCTTTTTATTTTGTTGATGGTTTCTTTCACTGTGAAGAATTTTTTAGTGTGATGTAGTCCCACTTATATATTTTTTTGTACATTTTGCTTTTAAAGTAAGGGTCAAAAAACCATTGCCATGATCTGTGCTAAGGATCTTATTGCCTATGTTTTCTTCTAGGAGTTTTATGGTTTCAGTTTTTCTGTTCAAGTTTTTAATTCATTTTTAATTCATTTTTGTGTATTGTGTAAGATAGTGATCAGGTATCATCCTGCTTGCATGGGACTTTTCAGTTTCCCCAAAACCCTGAATAAACTGTCCTTTCCCCCTTGTATATTCTTGGCCCCTTTGTCATAAATTAATTGACTGTATATGCCTGGGTTATTTCTGAGCTTTCAATTCAGTTTCATTGATTCACATGTCTGTTTCTATGCCAATATGAGGCTGTTTTAATTACTAAAGCTTTCTAATATAGTTTGAATCATGGTTATCTCCAGCTTTGCTCTTCTTTCTTAAGATTGCTTTGGTTAATTCAGGGTCCTTTGTGGTTCTATACAAATTTTAGGATTGTTAGTTTTGTTTCTGTGAAAAAATGCTATTGGAATTTTAATAGGGATTTCACTGAATCTAAAGATTGTTTTGGATAGTATGAACATTTTAATATTAATTCTTCCAATCCATGAGCAGGGATTATCTTTCCATTTATTCGTGCCTTCTTTAATTTCATTCTTAATGTCTTGTACTTCAGGGTTTTTCTTGGTTAAATTTATTCCTAGATATTTTACTCTTTTTGATTAAATTGTAATTGGGATTTTCTTAATCTCTCTTTCTGATAGTTCATTGTTAATGTATAGAAATACAAAAGACTTTTGGGAATTGATTTTGAATTCAGTTCAGTTCAGTCGCTCAGTTGTGTCTGACTCTTGGCAACCCCATGAACCACAGTACACCAGGCCTCCCTGTCCATCACCAACTCCCAAAGTCTACCCAAACCTATGTCCATCGAGTCGATGATGCCATCAAACCATCTCAGCCTCTGTTGTCCCCTTCTCCTCCTGCCTTCAATCTTTCCCAGCATCAAGGTCCTTTCCAATGTGTCAGCTCTTTGCATCAGGTGGCCAAAGTATTGGACTTTGAGCTTCAACATCAGTCCTTCCAATGAACATCCAGGACTGATCTCCTTTAGGATGGCCTTGTTGGATCTCCTTGCAGTCCAAGGGACTTTCAAGAGTCTTTTTCAACACCACGGTTCAAAAGCATCGATTCTTCAGTGCTTAGCTTTCTTTATAGTCCAACATTCACATCCATACATGACCACTGGAAAAACCATAGCATTGACTAGACAGACCTTTGTTGGCAAAGTAATGTCTCTGCTTTTGAATATGCTGTCTAGGTTGGTCACAACCTTCCTACCAAGGAGCAAGCGTCTTTTAATTTCATGGCTGCAATCACTATCTGCAGTGATTTTGGAGCCCAGAAAAATAAAGTCAGTCACTGTTACCACCGTTTCCCCATCCATCTGCCATGAAGTGATGGGACCGGATGCCATGGTCTTAGTTTCCTGAATGTTGAGCTTTAAGCCAACTTTTTCACTCTCCTCTTTCACTTTCATCAAAAGGCTTTTTAGTTCTTTTTCACTTTCTTCCATAGGGTGCTGTCATCTGCATATCTGAGATGATATTTCTCCCAGTAATCTTGATTCCAGCTTGTGATTCTTCCAGCCCGGTGTTTCTCATGAGGTACTCTGCATAGAAGTTAAATAAGCAGGGTGACAATATACAGCCTTGACGTACTCCTTTTCCTATTTGGAACCAGTCTGTTGTTCCATGTCCAGTTCTAATTGTTGCTTCCTGACCTGCATACAGATTTCTCAAGAGGCAGGTCAGGTGATCTGGTATTCCCATCTCTTTCAGAATTTTCCACAGTTTATAGTGATCCACATAGTCAAAGGCTTTGGCATAGTCAATAAAGCAGAAATAGATGTTTTCCTGAAACTCTCTTCCTTTTTCCATGATCCAGTGCATGTTGGCAAATTGATCTCTGGTTCCTCTGCCTTTTCTAATACCAGCTTGAACATCTGGAAGTTCATGGTTCACGTATTGCTGAAGCCTGGCTTGGAGAATTTTGAGCATTAATTTCCTAGCATGTGAGATGAGCGCAATTGTGCGGTAGTTTGAGCATTCTTTGACATTGCCTTTCTTTGGGATTGAAATGAAAACTGACCTTTTCCAATCCGGTGGCCACTGCTGAGTTTTCCATATTTGCTGGCACTTCACAGCATCATCTTCCAGGATTTGAAATAGCTCAACTGGAATTCCATCACCCCCACTAGCTTTGTTCATAGTGATGCTTCCTAAGGCCCATTTGACTTCACATTCCAGGATGTCTGGCTCTAAGTGAGTGATCACACCATCGTGATTATCTAGGTCATGAAGATCTTTTTTGTACAGTTCTTCTGTGTATTCTTGCCACCTCTTCTTTACATCTTGCTTCTGTTAGGTCCCTACCATTCCTGTCCTTTATTGTATACTGGAACTTACTGAATTTGTTTGTTAATTCTAACAGTTTAATATCATGTCATCTGCAAATAATGATGATTTTACTTTCTCCATTCCAATTTGGATGCCTTTTACTTCTTTTTCTTTCCTAACTTCTCTGGCTAGGACTTCTAGTACTATATTGAATAAAACTGGCAAGAGTGGGCATCCTTATATTTTTTTCTGATCTTAGAGGA
Source organism: Capra hircus (assembly GCF_001704415.2). Lineage (NCBI taxonomy): Eukaryota > Metazoa > Chordata > Mammalia > Artiodactyla > Bovidae > Capra > Capra hircus. Next base: position 102,186,722 of record NC_030810.1, on the reverse strand, counting down.
AAAGCTTCCAGCTTTCCACCATTGAGTGAGATGTTAGATGTGGGCTTGCGTATGTGTCCTTCATTATATTGAGGAACATTTCCTCTACATTCACTTTGTTTTAAATCATAATAGCGTGTTGAATTTTCTAGAATGCCCTTTCTGCATCTACAGAGATGATCATGTGATTTTTATCCTTTATTTTATAATGTGGTTTATGATGTGGTCTAATCTGTGGATATTGAACCATCCTTGTACACCTTGAAAAAAAACCATTTGATCATGGTGCATGATCCTTTTAATGTACTGTTGAATTTGGTTTGCTAATATTTTACTGAGGATTTTTGCATCAATGTGCATCAGGGATATTGACCTGTAATTTTCTTTTCTTGAAGTATCTTTGTCTGGTTTTAGTGTAAGGATACTACTGGCCTCATAAAATAAGTTTGAACATTTTCCTTCCTCTTCTACTTTTTCAGAAGAGTTTGAGAGGGATTGGCATTAATTTTTATTTGAATGTTTGGTAGAATTCACCAGTCAAAGCCCTCTGATCCTGGATTTGTATGTGTTGGGATTTTTTTTTTTTTTTTTTTACTGATTGAATATCTTTACTAGTAATCAATCTGTTCAGATTTTTCTGTTTCATCATGATTCAATATTGGTAGGTTATATGTTTCTATAAATTTATTCATTTATTCTACATTGTGCAATTTGCTGCTGTATAACTGTTCTAAGCAGTCTGTTACAGTCTTTGGTGCTTCTGTAGTATCAGTTTTAATATTTCTTTCATTTCTAATTTTGAGTCTTTTTTTTTCCATCAGTGAGTGTCACTAAAGATTTTTCAGTATTATTTATTTTCTCAAAGAACCATTTCTTAATTTCATTCATTTTTTTAAAGTTTCTATTTCATTTGATTCTTCTTTAATCTGTGTTATTTCCCTCCTTCTACTAGTTTTAGGCTTTGTTTGTTCTTTTTCTAGTTTCTTGTGGTGCAACCCTAGGCTGTTTATTTGAGACTTTTCTTATTTCTTGAGATAGGCATTTACCACCGTGAACTTCCCTCTTAGAACAGCTTTTCCTGCATCATACACATTTTGGTATGTTACATTTCCATTTCTTTTTGTCTCAGATTTTTTTTTTCTCTTAACATGTTGTTTAATCTCCACATACTTGTGAATTTTTCAGTTTTCTTCAAGTAATTCATTTATTTTCATACCTTTGTGGTCAGAAAAGATGCTTGATATGATTTCAATCCTCTGAAATTTTTTAAGACTAGTCTGGCAGCTTAGCATATGATCTATCCTGGAGAACGTTCCATGTGCCACTGAGTAATGTGTATTCTGCTGCTTTTGGATGCAATGCTCTGTAAATATCAATTAGGTTCACCTGATTGTTTTAATGTGTTGTTTTAAGTCAATATTTCTTCATTGATTTTTCTGTGTGGATGATACAGTGTTTGGTATAAGTGGGGTATTAAACTCTGCTGCTGTTATTATATTGCTGTCCATTTCCCTTTTTAGATCTTTATATATTTGTTTTATATATTTAAGTACTCCTAGGCTGGTTGCATAAATATTTATAAATGTTATATCATCTTGCTGAATTGACCCGTTTATCATTATGCAACATCCTTTTTGTCTCTTATTACAGTCTTTGTTTTAGTCTCTTTTGTCTGACATAAGTATAGCTACTCCAGCTTTCTTTTCATTTTCATTTGCATGTAATACATTTTTCCTTCCCTACACTTTCAGACTGTGTTGTTTCCTTACATCTAAAGTGAGTCTCTTATAGGCAGCATACAGTTGGGTCCTGTTTCTTTTTTTTTTTTAATTTACTTATTTTAAAAAGTAAATTTAAAAAAGTAATTTGCTTAATTTTACTTATTTTAATTTACTTACTTATTTTTACTTTACTTATTTTTTTTAATTTACTTACTTTACTTTTTTTAAATTTACTTATTTACTTACTTGTTTTAGTTGGAGGCTAATTACTTCACAATATTGTAGTGGTTTTTGCCATACATTGACATGAATCAGCCATGAGTGTACATGTGTTCCCCATCCTGAACACCCCTCCCACCTCCCTCCCCATACCATCCCTCTGGGTCATTCCAGTGCACCAGCCCTGAGCACCCTGTATCATGCATCAAACCTGGACTGGTGATCTGTTTCACATATGATAATATACATGTTTCAATGCTTTTCTCTCAGATCATACCACCTTCACCTTCTCCCACAGAGTCCAAAAGACTGTTCTATACATCTGTGTCTCTTTTTCTGTCTCGCATATAGGGTCATCGTTACCATCTTTCTAAATTCCATATATATGTGTTTGTTAGTATACTGTATTGGTGTTTTTCTTTCTGACTTACTTCACTCTGTATAATACGCTCCACTTTCATCCACCTCATTAGAACTCATTCAAATGTATTCTTTTTAGTGGCTGAGTAATATTCCATTGGGTATATGTACCACAGCTTTCTTATCCATTCGTCTGCTGATGGACATCTAGGTTGCTTCCATGTCCTGGCTATTATAAACAGTGCTGCAATGAACATTGGGGTACATGTGTCTCTTTCAATTCTGGTTTCCTCGGTGTGTATGCCCAGTAGTGGGATTGCTGGGTCGTATGGAAGTTCTATTTCCAGTTTTTTAAGGAATCTCCACACTGTTCTCTATAGTGACTGTACTAGTTTGCATTCACACCAACAGTGTAAGAGGGTTCCCTTTTCTCCACACCCACTCCAGCATTTATTGTTTGTAGATTTTTGGATAGCAGCCATTCTGACCAGCATGAGATGGTACCTCATTGTGGTTTTGATTTGCACTTCTCTAATAAGTGATGTTGAGCATCTTTTCATGTGTGTGTTAGCCATCTGTATGTCTTCTTTGGAGAAATGTCTATTTAGTTCTTTGGCCCATTTTTTGATTGGGTCATTTATTGTTTTGGAATTGAGCTGTAGGAGTTGCTTGCATATTTTTGAGATTAATTATTTGTCAGTTTCTTCATTTGCTATTATTTTCTCCCATTCTGAAGGATGTCTTTTCACTTTGCTTATAGTTTCCTTCATTGTGCAGAAGCTTTTAAGTTTAATTAGGTTCCATTTGTTTATTTTTGCTTTTATTTCCATTGCTCTGGGAGGTGAGTCATAAGGGATCCTGCTGTGATTTATGTTGGAGAGTGTTTTGCCTATGTTTTCCTCTAGGAGTTTTATAGTTTCTGGTCTTACGTTTAGATCTTTAATCTATTTTGAGTTTATTTTTGTGTATGGTGTTAGAAAGTGTTCCAGTTTCATTCTTTTACAAGTGGTCAACCAGTTTTCCCAGCACCATTTGCTAAAGAGATTGTCTCTTCCCCATTGTATATTCTTGCCTCCTTTGTCAAAGATAAGGTGTCCATAGATGTGTGGATTTATCTCTGGGCTTTCTATTTTGTTCCATTGATCTATATTTCAGTCTTGATGACTTGTCTTGATGACTATAGCTTTGTAGTAGAGCCTGAAGTCAGGCAAGTTGATTTCTCCAGTTTCATTCTTCTTTCTCAAGATTGCTTTGGCTATTCAAGGCTTTTTGTATTTCCATACAAATTGTGAAATTATTTGTTCTAGTTCTCTGGAAAATGCCATTGGTACCTTGATAAGGATTGCATTGAATCTATAGATTGCTTTGGGTAGTATACTCATTTTCACTATATTGAGTCTTCCAATCCATGAACATGGTGTATTTCTCCATCTATTTCTGTCCTCTTTGATTTCTTTCACCAGTGTTTTATAGTTTTCTATACATAAGTCTTTTGTTTCTTTAAGTAGATATATTCCTAAGTATTTTATTCTTTTCGTTGCAATGGTGAATGGAATTGTTTCCTTAATTTCTCTTTCTGTTTCCTCATTGTTAGTGTATAAGAATACAAGGTATTTCTGTGTGTTAATTTTATATCCAACAACTTTACTATATTCCTTGATTAGCTCTAGTAATTTTCTGGTAGAGTCTTTAAGGTTTTCTATGTAGAGGATCATGTCATCTGCAAACAGTGAGAGTTTTACTTCTTCTTTTCCAATCTGGATTCCTTTTATTTCTTTTTCTGCTCTGATTTCTGTGACCAAAACTTACAAAACTATGTTGAATAGTAGTGGTGAGAGTGGGAGCTCTTGCCTTGTTCCTGACTTCAGGGGAAATGCTTTCAATTTTTCACCATTGAGGATAATGTTTGCTGTGGGTTTGTCATATATAGCTTTTATTATGTTGAGGTATGTTCCTTCTATGCCTGCTTTCTGGAGAGTTTTTATCATAAATGGATGTTGAATTTTGTCAAAGGCTTTCTCTGCATCTATTGAGATAATCATATGGCTTTTATTTTTCAATTTGTTAATGTGGTATATTACATTGATTGATTTATAGACATTAAAGAATCCTTGCATTCCTGGGATAAAACCCAGTTTGTCATAATGTTTGATCTTTTTAATATGTTGTTGGATTCTGTTTGCTAGAATTTTGTTAAGGATTCTTGCATCTATGTTCATCAGTGATATTGGCTTGGTTTTCTTTGTTTTGTGGCACCTTTGCCTGGTTTTGGTATTAGGGTGATGGTGACCTCATAGAATGAGTTTGGAAGTTTACCTTCCTCTGCAATTTTCTGGAAGAGTTTGAGTAGGATAGGTGTTAGCTCTTCTCTAAATTTTTGGTAGAATTCAGCTGTGAAGCTGTCTGGTCCTGGGCTTTTGTTTGCTGGAAGATTTCTGATTACAGTTTTGATTTCCTTGCTTGTTATGGGTCTGTTAAGATCTTCTATTTCTTCATGGTTCAGTTTTGGAAAGGTATACTTTTGTAAGAATTTGTCCATTTCTTCCAAGTTGTCCATTTTATTGGCTTATAGTTGCTGATAGTAGTCTCTTATGATCCTTTGTATTTCTGTGTTATCTGTTGTGATTTCTCCATTTTCATTTCTAATTTTGTTGATTTGATTCTTCTCCCTTTATTTCTTGATGAGTCTGGCTAATGGTTTGTCAATTTTATTTATCTTTTCAAAGAACCAGTTTTTAGCTTTGTTGATTTTTGCTATGGTCTCTTTGTTTGGATCCGGTTTCTATCCATTAAGCTACTCTATGTCTTTTGATTAGAAAATGCAGTCCATTTACATATAGAGCAATTATTGATAGTGAAGTCACTCAGTTGTGTCCAACTCTTCGCAACCCTATGGACTGTAGCCTGCCAGGCTCCTCCAGTCATAGGATTCTCCAGGCAAGAATACTGGAGTGGGTTGTCATTTCCTTCTCCAGGGGATCTTCCCGAACCAGGGGTCAAACCTGGGTCTCCCACACTGCAAGCAGACTCTTTACCATCTGAGCCACCAGGGAAGCCCACCAATTATTGATAAGTATGTACTTATATCCATTTTGTTCATAGTTTTCTGAATGTTTATGTACATCCTCTCTGTTCCTTTCTTCTTCTTTGCTCTCTTCCTTTGTGGTTTGATTATTTCTTAGGTGATATGTTTATATTTATCTTTTGTATATTTACTATAGGTTTTTGCTTTGTTTTTACTATGAGGCTTACATATGACAACCTGTTGTCTCTAACAGTCTATTTTAAGTTGATAACAACTTACACTTCATCCCATTTTAAAGCTAAACATTTTTACTCTCCTTTCCCCCATATTTTGTTTCTGATGTCACATTTCACATTTTTAAAGAGGAAGAAATCTTATTTGAAAAAAATAATGGCTAAAAATTTTCCTAACCTGGGGAAGGAAACAAACATCTCAATCCAGTAATCCCAGAGAGTTCCACTAAGAGGAATCCAAAAAGATCCACACGTATTATAATTAAAATGTTGAAAGTTAAAGATGAAGAGAGAAACATAAAAGTGTCAACAGAAAAAACAACTTCTAATGTACAAAGGAACCTCCATAAAACAATTAGACTCTTTTTCAGCAGAAACTTTGCAAGCCAGAAGGGACTGGCATAATATATTCAAAATGCTGAAAGAAAAAAAAAAAAACACTTTCAACCAAGAATACTCTACCCAGCAAACTGATCATTTAGAACTATATAAGAGACAAAGAGTTTTCCAGACAAGTAAACATTAAAATAGCTCATTGCCACTAAACTGCCTTATAAAAATATTTAAAGAGATATTTTTAAACTGAAAAGAAGAGCACCAATTACTAATAATAAAACATGTACAAGGATAAACCTCACTGGAAAGTATTACAGTATTAACTAAAGGGCACATGAGGTAAAAATAAGATGTCAAAAAGGTTTTCTATGAAATATTTAATACTGATCATTTTACTACATGTTATCTTATCTAGGTTATCTCTTAATGTAGTTTGAATGAAAACACATTGTTTGTCAACTATGTTGTTGGTGTTTTCTTCCAATTCAAAGTTTTCTTTTAATATATAGTGCCTTTTGTCAAATACAAGTTTGTAATTTTTATGCAGTCAAATGTATCTAAACTTTTCTTCATGAATTCAGCTTTTGGGGACATAGTCAAGAAAATCCTCTTTCCCCAAAACAAAAGTTTTCATTCTTCTCCATATTCAAATAACTTAAGAGTTTTATTTGCTTTGTTTTGGTCATGGTTTGGTGTTGGTCCTTTGTTGTTATTCAGTCACTAAGTTGTGTCTGACACTTCGCAACCCCATGGACTGCAGCACGCCAGGCTTCCCTATCCTCCACTATCTCCCAGAGCTTGCTCAAACTCATGTTTATTGAATCAGTGATGCCATCCAATCATCTCACCTTCTGTCACCACCTTCTCGCCTTGCACTCAGCTTTCCCAGAATCAGGGTATTTTCCAAAGAGTTGGCTCTTTGCATCAGGAAGGCAAAGTATAGGAGCTTCAGCTTCAGCATCAGTCTTTTCAGTGAATATTCAGCATTGATTTCCTTTAGAATTGACTGGTTTGATCTCCTTGCAGTCCAAGGGACTCTCAGGAGTCTTCTCCAGCACCACAGTTTTGAAAGCATCAATTCTTCGGCAATCAGCCATTTTTATGGTCCAACTCTCACATCCATAAATGACTACTGGAAAAACCATAGCTTTGACTATACAGACCTTTGTTGGCAAAGTGATAACTCTGCATTTTAATATGCTGTCTAGATTTGTATTTCTCCCAGAAATCTTGATTCCAGCTTGTGATTCATCCAGCCAGGCATTTCACATGGTGTACTCTGCATAAAAGTTAAATAAGCAGGGTGACAATATACAGCCTTGACAAACTCCTTTCCAGATTCTGAACCAGTCAATTGTTTCATGTCCAGTTCTAACCTGTTGCTTCTTAACCTGCATACAGATTTCTCAGGAGAAAGGTAAGGTGGTCTGGTATGCCAGCCTCTTTAAGAATTTTCCACAGTTTGTTGCAATGATGATAATGTTATAAATATATCAGTTTATCCCATATTAATCTATAAATTTAATACAATCACAAATACCTCAAATATTTTTTTAATTCTTTTGAGACAAATGATAACTTTATCTAAAATTTTCATGGAAGAATAAATAAGTTGACATTTCAAAAAAAAAGGAGCAAAAAGAAAGAATATCTACTAGGTATTAAGAAATAGCACCATAATATCATCATAATAACAGAAAAGTGTGATATTACTGAAACAACAAATAAATCAGTGAAATAATGGAAAGCTTAGAAATATAACCTTGCTTATATGAGAATTTAATATACAAATGGTTACCACATATTAAGGGGAGAATGACTAACTACTTAATAAATGAAGCTACAAACTTAGCTCATGCTATAGATTAAAATAAAATTGGATCTTTACCTAAAACTACATCAAAGGTAGACTGCAACTGCAATAAAGATCTAAATGATAAATATAAAACAATAAAATAAATAGACAAAAATAATTTTGTGATCTCAGAGTAGGAAAGGACACTGTTGATAGAACTTTATATACACGTATTTTTTTAAATTGTGATTTGTTTTATGACAGCATAAAGGTTTCTATTCAGTGAAAGATGTCATGACAAAGTTAACTGACAAATAACAGACTGGGAGAAATTATTTGCATGGTCTATATCCATCAATGGACTAATATAGGAATATACAAGGAACTATTTCCAAAAAAAATTAGCAGAAAAATGGGAAATGTATTTGAATAGGCAATTATGGAAGAGATAATCAATATAATTTAGAAACATACACAGAGATGTTCAAACTTATTAGTTAGGCAAATACAAACAGAAATAACAGTGAGATAGACTAGATAGCTAGGCATTGGTTGGGATGGATGTGGGTTTAGGAAATACTTTAGGTAGAAAAGTGAAGTATAGTAGTACAGCTGTTCCAAAGAGCAATCTCAGTATTTTGTCAAATCAAGCATACACATAACCTACCACCAGGCAACTCTAATTCTGTGTTTAGACCCTCCAAAACACACTTCTCATACATCCCTAGTGGATGTAAAAGGGTGGTCATTGTTTTTCATGCTGGAGAATTACAAGCAATCTGAATGTCCATTACTGGGGAAGCACCTAGGTACACAGAGTAGGCGCACAACCGTGGCACAGTTGCAAGCAGTGAGCTAGATATATTAAATGCATAAAGCAGGATGGATGCTAAGTGAAAGAGGTAAGAGACAGAATGAGGTCTACCGCATAATAGCACTTACATAAAAGAAAACTGCTGCTGCTGCTGCTGCTAAGTCACTTCAGTCGTGTCCGACTCTGTGTGACCCCATAGACAGCAGCCCACCAGGCTCCCCCGTCCCTAGGATTCTGCAGACAAGAACACTGGAGTGGGTTGCCATTTCCTTCTCCAATGCATGAAAGTGAAAGTGAAGTCGCTCAGTCGTGTCCGACTCTTCGCGACCCCATGGACTGCAGCCTACTAGGCTCCTCCGTCCATGGGATTTTCCAGGCAAGAGTACTGGAGTGGGGTGCCATCGCCTTTACATGCACACAAAAATAATGATGCATATTTTAAAGAACATATACAAATTAAGAAATACAGTGTAAACTCATTAGAACAATTTTCTAGTGGGTGAGGCACAGAGAGATGGGAGTGAAGAATGGGGATATAAGTTAATCAATCAACCATTCCAATAAAATGTGCATAGACCAATAAGGATAATATGCCATGAGGTGAGGAACATGATTAACTCAGCTCTCTACAATTGGAATTGTTTAAAAAAAATAATCCTTTGTATCCTGGGTGTTGATAATCTCAAGTCAGCAAAAAGTCTGGAGAAGAAGTCTATGAAGAGTAATAGAGGATCACAAAACTGTCTATGAGAACAGGAAATATCTTGGGAAGAGTGACGGCACAGGAAAGAACAGAAGACCTGAGGGAAAAATATGGTTTCTGCATTTCTGACTTCAGAAGATAAAAAGAAAGTTAGAAAAGGGAACATTAAATCATTTTTAAAATAGGAACCAGACTTAGACTGCTAGGTAGCTTCCAGTGTTGAACAAGGCAGGAGCCACAGACGCACTCCTCTTTATGTAGCGGTTTCAGGCCAGCCTTTACTCTTGTTCACAAAAGAATGTATTCTTTCAAAAAATATATAATGTGACAAATGTTGGTTCAGTCTTTGGTTTGGAGGGAAAGGGAAGCCATGAAAGAATTTGCAGGGAGAACTTGTTTTTCTTCTGGTTTCCCTTCCTCTACTATCATTCTTCCTTAACATGCCCTGGTTAACTTGCTATGTTTTTATATTTATTATAAATGCAGAACATAGTAAAAAAGCAAATAGTAATCACAATAGTTAGTTCTATTTCTACCTGAAGTAACAGAAAAACTCAACTCAAACTTTATTAAATAAAAAGGGGAATTTATTGGTTCACGTAATCAAAAAATTCTTCATGGGTCCTGCAGACAGTACTCAATCCAAGGCTCAAAGGGTGTAATCAGGATTGAGGGAGTTTCTTAATTTCTAACTCTGCTTTCCTCTCTGCAGACTTCATTTTCAGCAGACTGCTGACATATAGTTTCAGGGTGGCTGCAGTAGCTCAGCACACGTTTCCAAGTTCAAATCTCAAGGTGTAGCAGGTGGAGGAGCATGAAACGTCTCTTTACTGGTGGTTCCCACAAGCGTCCTGAGATTCTTCCTGAATCGGCCCAGGTTACATGCCCACCTACTGCTGCCAGCTCTATTCAAGAGACATTCTTCACCTCAGAGTCAAAGCTAGACCTTTTACTGCACCCCTCTAATCACATGGAATAAGAATGGGAATAGATGAACTCCCACACGGGACTCTTGCAAAAGGTAGAATATAAACAAGGGAGACAAACAATGGATGTACCGAGAGTAATTTTCACCAAGTTTTTTCTTTTAGTATTTTCATTTATCATTCACTTTTAAACAAGTCTTCCCTGGTGGCTCAGATGGTAAAGCGTCTGCCTGCAATGCGGGAGACCTGGGTTCGATCCCTGGGTTGGGAAGATCTCCTGGAGAAGGAAACGGCAACCCACTCCAGTACTCTTGCCTGGAAAATCCCACTGATGGAGGAGCCTGGTAGGCTACAGTCCATGGGGTCGCAAAGAGTCGGACATGACTGAGCGACTTCACTTTTCTCTTAAACTTACTCTTTTCCTAAAGCAGGTGAGAATCTTCTCTCTGATCTCCCAGAGTTACTAAAGGAATCCAACATATCACCATACACCCTTCAATAACCTCCACATTCTCAGGGAAAGGGGATCAAATATTGAAGAAAAAGATATATATATTTCTTGCTCTTCTCTCTTGATGAAAACACATATAAAATTGAATAAAAATAAGAATGTGTCTCAGTTAGTTATCAATTCTGTTAAGGTTTCATAATAACATAATACTGAAGTGAAATGATGGTCACTCAGTCATGTCTGACTCTGTGACCCCATGGACTATACACAGTCCATGGAATTCTCCAGGCCAGAATACCGAAGTGGGTAGCTGTTCCCTTCTCCAGGGGATCTTCCCAACTCAGGGATCAAAACCAGGCCTCCCACTGTGCAAGCAGGTTCTTTACGGTCTGAGCCACCAGGAAAACATAATGCTAATAACTGCCATTTATTGAACACCTGCTATGTCAGCCAAAGTGCAGACCATTGATGTATAATTCATTTAGCACCCTCAACAAGCATGCAAATTATGTATTATTATCCCTACTTTAAAGATGAGGAAACAGTCAGAGAGGTTAAGAAATATGCTCAAAGAACACTGGTAACTGGAAGAGCTAATGGTCAAGGCAATCAGTAGGACTTATGAGACTGGGCTCTCAACCCTAAACCAAGTACTCTGGGATCTGGGCACCCATTAGGCACCAATATTGTGACCGCAGTGTTATTTCAATTCAATCCTTTCATGTGCTTCATCTGAAAAATTCTAATGATTAGGAATTTCATGAGGAAAATGAAATAATTAGTTGAGGATTACTAAATTTATACTATAAAAAGAACTGCAAATAGTTTTCTATAGACTGCTTTAAGCACAGATAGATATGAAATGCTGCCAGAATATACTTTGCAAGTGTAACTAATGGCCTGGATATCAAAAAAAAGATGTCTCATCCAGCCCTGGGGGACTCTGCCCCAAGTTGTTGGGATATCCTAAAATAAGATAAATCCCTTGAAATGCAACACTGGTAAAACAAATAGAAATGTGTTGGGCCAAGAATCTACCTCAATTTCAACAAGATCATCATTGATGAAGAAATCTATGAGGTTAAAAATGCATTATTCATCTCACGAAGTCACACTTTAAAGACTTTGCAGCCTTCAGTCTCAGTGATTCTTTTGGACCTATGGTAGTTTAGAGTCCTAAATAACTGTTTTTAGTTTTTGCTATAAGCAGAAATTATAAACAATATACCAGAATGGTTCACCTTCTAAACCCATCACTTCCCAGACTTAGACTATACAAACCTTCTGACCCCATAGTAAGCCACATACACTATTCTGGGCCCTCCCCCACCTACACCTGGTGAGAGGGGTGTGGTGTAGTCAGTACTGGAGCTACTTGACAGTAATAATCATGGAGATTTTCAGCCAAACATCTGCCTTATCTACAGGGTGTAGGTGGTGAATTAAGATGGATGAGTAATTAAGAGATTTGCAAGTGAAGTGAAGTCGCTCAGTCATGTCCGACTTTTTGCAACCTCATGGACTGTAGACTACCAGGCTCCTCTGTCCATGGGATTTTCTAGGCAACAGTACTGGAGTGGATTGCCATTTCCTTCTCCAGTGGATCTTCCCAACCCAGGGATCGAACCCGGGTCTCCTGCATTGTAGACAGATGCTTTACCCTCTGAGCCACCAGGAAAGTCCTGGAGATTTGCAAGGGGGGTCTAAAGTCCAAGTTGGTAAAAAGTGGGTACAGAGTAGATAAAGGGGTCTTCACATACTGGAAGTTCAGTGAGACCTGTTATCACCTAGAACAAGTATTGACCTTCAGCAGGAGAAATTTAAGAACAGAAGTTCCCCGAAGTTCAGGAATCAGCATCAGGTCACCTGTTCTGCTGGTCCGGTTTTGATCTTCTCAGTAGTGATAACTAGGTCTCTGGCTTGTTCCTGGTCCTTGAATGTCCCATGTTAGGAGCTCTCCTTTGTCTTTCTGCCTTTCCTGCTTCCAAAATTAAAATTCTAGCCTGAAATATGAGCCCCCCAATCCTGCTACCTACTAATGATGTTGCTGATACTAACTCCCCATTACCTGCTAAATCTCCTATTCCTGGTTTCTCCATCACTGAGTTCTGTCCACCTTTCAGACACTACTGAGGCTGCCCCTCCCTAACCTGTCTGCCTACACCAGCTATTGCCAAAACTCTAACCTATTGCCTCTTGTTTTTCTTCCTCCCTCAACCACCATTTCCAATGCATTGTTAAGCTCTAGCTCTGAAATGTCTCTGCCCTTTGATTCTAGTGCAACATCTTATTTTGAAACCTCATTATTGCCTCCCTTTTCTCAAATTGCTGCATCCTTGCCTGTATCAAACTCAGTTTACCATCCATATTCTTAGTAGAGGTATTTTTACTAAATAAAAATCTGATCCTGTCACTTTTCCACTTAAAAATTCTTCAGTTGGTCTCCAATGTAAATAAGATAACATTATATGACTTAGCATGGTTTTTGAAACCTTTAAATATAGCCTTTCAGGTCAATCTTCCATGAAATCTAATAAATGCATTCTTCAAAGTTCAGCTCAAATATCATCTTTTCAACTCTCTAAAAGAGAATAAGCTAAAATAAACAAAAGGGATTATATTAAACTAGAGCTTCAAATAAAACATTGAAAAGGCAATGCACAAATAGGGAGAAAATATTTACAAACCAAATATCTGATAATGCGTGAAGATAAAAATACATAAAGAACTCATAAAACTCAGTAGCCAAAGAGCAAATAATCCAAGTTATTATAAAAATGGTCAAAAGATCTGAATAGATATTTTCCCCCAAAGACATACAAATATCCAAATGATATAAGAAAAGGTACTCAGCATCACTAAACAGAGACTCTAATCAGAACTACTCAGAGAAATGAAAGCTAACCAGAGAAATGCAAAGCAAAACCATGATAAGATATCACCTCACACCTGTTAGGATGGCTGCTATGAAATAGACAAGAGATAAGTTTTGAGAATATGTAGAAAAGGAAACCCTTATATACCAGTTGTTAGGGATTAAAAACTGATGGCGCCATTGTGAAAAACAGTATGGAAGTTCCTCAAAAAACTAAAAATAGAACTATCAACTACCATATAATCCAGCAATGCCACTCCTCAGTATTTAGTTAAAGTATCAGTATCTCAAAAGGATAGTCCTGTATTCATTGCAGGATAATTCACAATATCAAGATATAAAAATAATTTAAACTTTCTTCAACATGTGAATGGATAAAGAAAATTTTATGTATTACATATTACATATTAATTAGTTGGCTCAGTTGCTCACTCATGTTCGACTCTTTACAATCCCATGGACTGCAGCATGCGAGGCCTCTCTGTCCTTCACCAACTCCTGGAGCTAGCTCAAACTCATGTCCATCAAGTCGGTGATGCCATCCAACCATCTTATCCTCTGTAATCCCCTTCTTCCCGCCTTCAATCTTTCCAACCATCAGGGTCTTTTCATTTTTTTTTTTTTATAGCACAGTTAACTATATTTATTTATTTTTTTAAGCTTTATATTAGGGTCTTTTCAAATGAGTTAGCTCTTCACATCAGGTGGCCAAAGTATTGGAGTTTCAGCATCAGTCCTTCCAATGAATATTCAGGACTGATTTCCTTTAGGATGGACTGGTTGGATCTCCTTGCAGTCCAAGGGACTTTCAAGACTCTTCTCCAACACCACAGTTCAAAAGCATCAATTCTTCAGTGCTCAGTTTTCTTTATGGTCCAACTCTCACATCTATACATGACTACTGGAAAAACCATAGCTTTGACTTGATGGACCTTTGTTGGCAAAGTAATGTTTCTGCTTTTAATATGCTTTCTAGGTTGGCCATAGCTTTTCTTCCAAGGAGCAAGCATCTTTTAATTTCATTGCTGCAATCACCATCTGCAGTGATTTCGGAACCCCAAAAAATAAAGTCTGTCACTGTTTCTATTGTTTCTCCATTTTTTGCCATGAAGTGGACTGGATACCATGATCTTAGTTTTCTGAATGTTGAGTTTTAAACCAACTTTTTCACTCTCCTCTTTCATCAAGAGGCTCTAAATCTTCTTTGCTTTCTGCCATAAGGGTGGTGTCATCTGCATATCTGAGGTTATTGATATTTCTCCCGGCAATGTTAGGGGATACATGAGTTGATTATCTTGATCTTGGTATTCATTCCACAGCACATATTTACATCAGATCAACACACTGCATACTGAATATATACAAGTATATTTATCAATTATTCCTCAATAAAGTTTGGGGAAAAGTTAGTAAGTGGAAGAAAATCAGTTGCTCCCTCATCTGTCTTTTCATAATGATTTATAAATATCTATACTAACATATATCACATTGTTTATATGTCTGTTTTCTTCATTATATTATGAACACTTTGAGGACAGGCAGCATAATTTCTTCATTGATGGCCCTATGGTAGGCATGATGATTGATGAGTAGTCAGCTAGTAACTGATGTTTGTGGAATGAATGAATGATCCCTGAATACTGTGACCTGTTCTCCATCTGAACCTCACTCTGACACCTGCAAAAAAAAATGTCCCTCCAGAATGCACTCTATCTTTTGGCTATAATATCCTTACATCCAAATGGAGCAGGTAGGAAAGGAAGTAGGAGTTTATTCCAAGTTCTAGCCCTTCCTAATCTTCCACAGTCTCCTGTAATCAATGGTGTATGCTAGTCCCTGTCCGAATAAGTGACACTGGTGCAGTCTGGTCATAATGGCTATAAAGTCTCTGTCCCAGCTTGCTCCTAGATCCTTCTTTTCCAGTTTCCTAATGCTGTACCACTCTGTCACCAAAACTCACTGTTTCTATGGAACACAGAATAGAGACTGGTTAATACTTTAGTGCCGGTACTGGTCATTGCCAATGTGGCCACTCTAAAGATCTCATAATCCCTCTGTTCATAACCATTTGAAAGTTAAGTCATGAAGGCTTTCCCTTAACTACAACAGAGGTGATCTGTTACATTTCTGTCATCCTTTCTATTATTTTTTCTCTTCTTACTTTTGTTTCTAATTGTTAGAAAAAACTTTCAAAAAACACAGTACTGCATAGATGCCATTCCTTTCTCATCCTAGAAAGCCTCTGGCCATCTTTTCAGTTGTGCTTGAGGGGTTTAATAAATCACTATGGTTTTTAGAAAAATAATGCCTTTGGGCTGGAGGAAGCACAAACTGAAATCAAGATTGCCAGGAGAAATATCAATAACCTCAGATATACAGATAACACCACCCTTATGGAAGAAAGTGAAGAACTAAAGAGCCTCTTGATGAAAGTGAAAGAGGAGAGTAAAAAAGTTGACTTAAAGCTGAACATTGAGAAAACTAAGATCATGGCATCTAGTCCCATCACTTCATGGGAAATTGATGGGGAAACAGTGGAAACAGCGTCAGACTTTATTTTGGGGGCTCCAAAATCAGTGCAGATGGTGATTGCAGCCATGAAATTAAAAGACGCTTACTCCTTGGAAGGAAAGTTATGACCAACCAACCTAGACAGATTAAAAAGCAGAGACATTACTTTGCCAACAAAGGTGTGTCTAGCCAAGGCTATGGTTTTTCTAGTAGTCATGTATGGATGTGAGAGTCGGACCATAAAGAAATCTGAGCGCCAAAGAATTGATGCTTTTGAACTGTGGTGTTGGAGAAGACTCTTGAGAGTCTCTTGGACTGCAAGGAGATTCAACCAGTCCATCCTAAAGGAGATCAGTCCTGGGTGTTCATTGGAGGGACTGATGTTGAAGCTGAAATAGCAATCCTTTGGCCACCTGATGCAAAGAGCTGACTCATTTGAAAAGACCCTGATGCGTGCTGCTGTTCATGGGGTCGCAAAGAGTCAGACACAACTGAGCGACTGAACTGAACTGAATTGATAAAAATACTTCTGGAAATACTTCCCCACTATCCAAAAGACATGTCTTTTAATTTTTGTTTTCTCTGAATCTCTCTTTCATTCTCATCTGGAGTGAGTGTGTATGACTCTTGCATCTGCAGTAGCTGAAATAACATGTTACACATGCACACACACACACCCTCAAAACCACATGTCTGTCCCATGTTCCTTCAATTCTATTCTCAATTTCCAATGCTGAGGCCACTTCATCTTTTCTCCATACCTAAATAAAACTGTCAGTGAGTACCTAGGAATTATTATGTTCAGTTCAGTTTATGCGAACTGTCGTGTCCGACTCTGTGATCCCATGGACTGCAGCATGCCAGGCCTCCCTGTCCATCACCAACTCCCAGAGTTTACTCAAACTCATGTCCATTGAATCGATGATGCCATCCAACCATCTCATCCTCTGTCATCCCGCCTTCAGTCTTTCCCAGCATCAGGGTCTTTTCAAATGAATCAGTTCTTTGCATCAGGTGGCCAAAGTATTACGTTTCAGCTTCAGCATCAGTCCTTCCAATGAATATTCAGGACTGATTTCCTTTAGATGGACTGGTTGGATCTCCCTGCAGTCCAAGGGACTCTCAAGAGTCTTCTCCAACACCACAGTTCAAAAGCATCAATTCTTCGGTGCTCAGCTCTCTTTATAGTCCATCTCTCACATCCAAACATGACCACAGGAAAAACCATAACTTTGACTAGATGCATCTTTGTTGGCAACTAATATTTCTTCTTTTTAATATGCTGTCTAGGTTGGTCATAACTTTTCTTCCAAGGAGTAAACGTGTTTTAATTTCATGGCTGCAGTCACCATCTACAATGATTTTGGAGCCCCAAAAATAAAGTCTGTAACTGTTTCCATTGTTTCCCCATCTATTTGCCATGAAGGGATGGGACCAGATGCCATGATCTTAGTTTTCTGAATGTTGAGCTTTAAGCCAACTTTTTCACTCTCCTCTTTCATTTTCATCAAGAGGCTCCTTAGTTCTTCACTTTCTGCCATAAGGGTGGTGTCATCTGCATACCTGAGGTTATTGATATTTATCCTGGCAATCTTGATTCCAGCTTATGCTTCCTCCAGCCCAGTATTTTTCATGAAGTACCCTGCATGTATGTTAAATAATTAGGGTGACAATATACAGCCTTGATGTACTACTTCTTTTCCTATTTGAAACCAGTCTGTTGCTCCATGTTCAGTTCTAACTCTTGTTTCCTGATCTGCATGCAGATTCTCAGGAGGCAGGTCAGGTGGTCTGGTACTCCCATGTCTTGAAGAATTTTCCACAGTTTATTGTCATCCACACAGTGAAAGGCTTTGGCATAGTCAATAATGCAGTAGATGTTTTTCTGGAACTCTCTTGCCCAATTATTATGTTGGGTATTTAAAAAACTGAGAGGCAATCCAGACTGGCATAAAATATCATGCTTATATATAGAATAAGCTCATCCTTACTTTCACTCTACCTACAACATTTCTCTCTCCCCATCTCTTTATCTTTCCTTTACATACACACACTCACACACACACAGACACAAAGATTAAAGTAAGAAGAAGCTGAAATCACTGAGGACAACTTGAAATCTTTCCTTGGAATCAACACTACTTTTCTTCACTACCGTCCTGGTAAATACCAGCTATAGGTAGAGATGTTCCTACCAGATATTGCTCCACCGCTAGATAGCTAAGCAGGAACATCACCTACAATATGCCAAGGAACCCAAGAGAATATTCAACCATGAAAAATTCCATCCCAAAATAGCACCTCCCAGGAGATGACTACAACTCCAATAGGAAATCATTTAACCACAAATCCCAGCTCCCCTTCACTCCTACAGCCTCAGTCACACATCTCAAAGGACTGCTTCCTTGAATCGTGACAGCTTGACCCACATCAGCAGCCTACAGGCCATATGGCAGCATAATGCCCTTCTAGCCCATTGGATAGGAAAAGGGAGGGACAACCACAAATGAATGATTGCAACTGAAATCCTATAATTTCTGATTTGTCAATAATGCTTGACATTTGGGGATTGTCTTCATACCTTAATACATCTCGGCAGCCAGAAGATATAACTGTGGACACCTAAAATGCCTCTGAAAGCATTTCATTGTCTGGGAATAATCAGGCAAAGAGTTAAGTTCTGTCTGAGGATAGAGAAGATGCCCTACATCTCAGATTGTATTATTCCTTGGTCAGTAATTTTAAAGATTTAGGGGGTAAAGTTTCTTTGGCATTCTAAAGATAAAAAGCTAAGATGCAAGAGGGATCAGGTATGTTGGCAGGAAGTGGAATATGGAAACATATACCATATACATAGGATGTGGTGGGAATTCCACATAAAGTGGAATTGATAGTCCTATTATGCCTGCAGTTAGCAAACTGCACTGACCAAACAGGCATCTGAGCTGAGTTGAATCAAGTCAGGCAACGAAATTTACATGAATAACAGAATCATAGCTCTCACCCATGTGAGAGGGATTTATCAGACATCCTCCAAATGTTCCTCTACTTAATGACCCTCCAAAATATCCTTGTCTGATGCTCATCTCCCAGTAATAGATGCAACCTGTGCAATATGAAGTGTATTTTGAGGGAAAATCTGAGTTGCAGGCCTAAGTCCTGAACTGTTGATTTATCAGCCATGCAGCATTGGACCTCCTGATTGTCAACCACAATATGAGGAGCCTAGACTAATTGACTGCCAACAACTCATTCAATTCAACATTCTCTAGGCAGTGATAGGGAATTATCTCCAGAGATGATTCTTTTCATGACTGGATAATTCTGACTATTAAAATGTTCTTACTTATTCAAAGTTAAAGTACACTTGCCTATGCTTTCTACCAATCTGAGTTTTTATACAACCCATTACAAGAGATTCTCATAATCACTGAAAACAGATAATCTCCCACCAGCTGCTTCTCACTTTGTTCCCTTTGTTGTTGTTGTTGTTGTTGTTTAGTTGCTAAGTCGTGTCCAACTCTTTTGTGACCCCATGGACCATAGCCCCACCAGGCCCCCCTGTCCATGGGATTCCCCAGACAAGAATACTGGAGTGGACTGCCATTTCCTTCTCCAGGGGTCCTTTCTGACCCAGGGATCAAACCTGAAGCTCCTTCATTGGCAGGTGGATTCCTTACCACTAAGATACCTAGAAAGCCCTTGTTCCCTTTACCACCCATCTGGCCGATCATCTGCTTACTTGACTCAGAACACGTAGCAAGCTGTCCACATCCGTATTGAGAAGTGAGTGTCAGAACTGAATGAAAAGCTAAAGAAACCATCTGACAAGGGCCAACTGAAGGACACCACCCCTTATTTTGTTCTAGTTAATGTACTTTTCTTAATGTATCCTGAAATAGCATTACCTTTGGGGCCACAACATCACACCACCACTTCCACAAAACCCCTTATTTTACTCATGGCTTCTACCCTGTACTTGCAAAGTAAGAATTTAGAACCAAAGTCAGAATTTTACTTTTAACTCAGTAAGATTCCATTTTATTAAATTTGAGCTACTTCTGTGATATGTTAAAATCTCCTTGGATCTTCAGTCTCTCCTAAAAATACTTGCCATCTTCTACCTTTCGTTTTCTTTTTCTTCTTTGGGCTGTACCACCCAGCATGGGGATCTTAATTCTGAAACCAAGGATCAAATCATGCCCCCTGCAATGGAAGCACAGAATCCTCACCACTGGACCACCAGGGAAATCCCTCTGCCCAAATTTTCATCCAAGTCACTAATAAGAATATAATGATCATAACATGGTCAAGAAAACAGTCCTGGAGCCAACTACTAGGACTGTCCTCTATATGGATAGGAAATTGTAAGATTTGTGTCCTCTGATCATTAAAACATTGCAGCCTAGATTGCCCCAGCCTTGCCACTGTCTGGACTCCACTTTTCTCAGTTCACTCACTGCTGCCCCTGCAATGATTCCACCATTAAGGTCACCCAGGACATAGGACACTTTGAAATAAACCACTGTTTCAACTGCCAAAAATATAAAAATGTCTTTCTAAAAAGGAGAAAAGGTCACTCCTAGAGTAATGTGGTATACGGGAAATAATGTGGGAGCTGGAGTCAGAATGACCTGGAATTGAATCCTGGTTCTGTAACTTACACGCTGGGTAATCTTCTCCCTGTCACTATCAGCTCCCTCATCTCAAAATTAGGGATGATAATAAGGACCTCACAGGATTGTTTCTGAGGATTAGAAGAAATATGTGCAAAATCCTAGCCCATTCTTGGCACATACTGAATGGGCATACAGTATAGATTAGGACTATTATTATATCTTGGTGAGAGAGAGACAGTAGCTCCTGGCACACAAAGATAAACCTAAGAAGAAAAGAGAAGAAAATGAAGATCTATGTTCTGTGGATGTTAACTACTAATGTTCCACAAAAGGAAAGAAAATGAGGACATTAAACAAAGATTTTTAAAGCTCTGACATATGCATACCTCACCAACTCTCAACAAGATCATCTCCTCACCCCATACCCCCACCCCTGCCAACCATCACACCCATGCATTTATTTCATCATGTCTCAGGAACTATTACAGGGTCCAAGAATACAAAAGATGATTCAAGACCCAGTCAACACCAGAATGAGAAGGAATACAAAATGGGGCACTGGGCACTACAGACACATAAGTGATTAAAGTATCATCAGTGCTGTAAGGGAGATTAATATAAACTATATGAGAGGACAGTGATCTACCTGGAGATGGAAGGTGAGGCTTTATGAAGCAGGTGGTGATTCTGGAGAGGCTTAAATAATGAAAAGAAGCTAAGATTGAGGGACTCCCCAGTAGTAAGGACAGCATATAGAGAATCTGAATAGTAGTAGACCATTAAAAGGTTATGCAAGGAACGTGGATCAGTACAGAGTGACTTTCCCATAAAATGCAGGTGATAAGAGAAGTAACTAAAAGGATACAGATTCATTACTACTGTGAAGGGGCTTATACGTCCGGTAAAGAAATTTGGAATTCTCCAGGCAAGTAGGAGCAATTAGAAGGAATGATAAGAGTAAAAGATGAATCAAGCAGGCTAATAGTGGAAGGGTTGGTTATGACATTTTTTACTAATGTCCAGATCGGAGAAGGCAATGGCACCCCACTCCAGTACTCTTGCCTGGAAAATCCCATGGGCAGCAGAGCCGGGTAGGCTGCAGTCCATGAGGTTGCTAAGAGTAAGACACGACTGAGGGACTTCACTTTCACTTTTCACTTTCATGCATTGGAGAAGGAAATGGCAACCCTGTCCAGTGTTCTTGCCTGGAGAATCCCAGGGACGGGGGAGCCTGGTGGGCTGCCGTCTATGGGGTCGCACAGAGTTGGACACGACTGAAGCGACTTAGCAGCAGCAGCAGCAGTCAAAACATGGTGAAGTCTAGAACTAAGATTGCCATGCTAGAGGTAGAGGAAGGTCTGCATAATAGACCCTCATACAGAAGTGACACATCATGACATGCCGTGAAGGCTAAAGAGAGAGAGAAATGGAAATGACTTTGTGGGGCTTTAGACACTCAGCAGATAGCGGTGTCAGGTAAGTGCTCTCAGGATTCAGAGATGGAATTTATTAATAAAAAGGGACCTGTGGTAGGTGCTTGTAACGTTGGCATGTAACGTGGGCCATGATCCCAGACTTCAGCACCCAGCAAGCTCCTCCAGGCTACAATCTCCTTGCTCTTCTGGAGAAGGAAGGAAGTAAGAGGGAATACATTTCACCTTGTCTACTTGTTCCTAAGCAAGGTGGAGATCTGGGTGTACATGTGGTCTCATCCTCCTCAACCTGGAAGATGGTGTATTTTGGTACAAGGCATGATAATTAGTTCAGTTTGAATAGTACGGACTGAGATACAGGGGACATCCAAATGGAAATGTAATCTGTTCAATATACAGTCTAGGAATAAAGAGAGAGGCCAAGGATAGGCATCTCCTGTATATTTATGAGGTCAATGAGAAAAGCCACAGCTTATTCCACAGGAAGAGTAGGTAGAACATGCCTCTGATACGCCAATTAACAACCTTGAAAACAAGACTAATGATTCTTGTCCAATAAGTTTATGCCATCTCCTAGTGATCACTGCTTCTGATTCAAGAGCCCACCTTCTTGTTCTGTTTTGAAAAATCAAAATTAAATTTGCCTACCTTCTCTGAATTCATTACACTTTGTAGAAGATCAACATTCATCATGGCAAATTCTCTCAGGATTCAGAGATGGAATTTATTGATAAAAAGGGATCTGTAGGTAGATGCATGTAATGTTGGCTTAAATATAAGCCAAATTTAATTTTTTTCAAAAATGTGTACTCTACTACTCCTCTAGAGACAAGGATAAGGAAGCACACTTATCTGTAGATATTTATCAAGCATCTACCATTCGAAGTGGGAGTAATAAAAACAACAACAACACCCAGAAGGTGTGGACCCTGCACACAAAGAGCCTGTGCTAGCCAAAGGGAATCTTTCATGAAAGCTACAGTATGCATGGGAATGATGTAAACCTAAATTGTAACTTGGTAAAACAAGTACAGATGAGTACGTGAGCAAGTTGGGAAGTAAACAGGTCGCTAGAGAAATAGAGGTGGAGATTTGGGTGGATCTGAGTTTGGTTAGGAATGAATCAGACCATCCTACAGAAGATGGCTCCTCCCCTGGATGGACCTGCTATAAAAAAGCTATGATCCCAGACTTCAGCACCCAGCAAGCTCCTCCGGGCTACAATCTCCTTGCTCTTCTGGTGAAGGAAGGAAGTAAGTAAGAGGGACTAACTCTCACCTTGTCTACTTGTTCTTAAGCAAGGTGGAGATCCGGATGTACATGTGGTCTCAGGTCAAAAGTTCTGGATGTTTGGGGTCCTTTATTTTTAGCCGCTATGTTACTAAAAGTTTATTTTGACACAGAAGGAAAATGAGGGCATAAATTTGCTTTCCACCTGGCTACTCTCTTAATATTGTTTGTTTATCTGTTTACCTATTCACTGAACAAATATATATCAACTACCTTCTATTTGCCATATGCTGTCTCTTGGCTGATTACGCAGCAATGAACAACATAAACTTAGTAGCAGAAGAAAACATTCAGTATACAAGAAATGAATATAAATTTAAACAGTGATAAGAACAATGAAGAAAAAAGACTGTGATATAGTAAAGTAATAGAATAGTACCTGAGATTGAAGGGCTAGGAAAGGACTCTTTGGGGAATTATCTTTTGAGCAGAGATCTTAAAGACAGAAGAAACTAGTAGAGGCAAACAAGAGGATTCTAAAGCAAGAGTAAATCCTTTAAAGGACAAAAAGATGCTTGGGTGCCTAGAGCATGTTTAACATGAGGAATAGCGGTATATAGTGAGTCACAGAACTAGGCAGGCCATGTAAAGAGGGGCACAGTAGAGCTTGTACATTATTTGAAGTAGATGAGAAGACATTGGAGAGTATTAAGCAGGAAGAATAACAAGATCACTCTGAGCTGCTATATGGAAAATAGGATCATAGGCAATGGTGGGAGAAAGGAGATGGACTGCAGTTTAGATGAGAGATGACAGGTTAATAGACATAGTGAGAAATAACTCTTTGTTCAAACACAAATCTAGAAACTATGTATCTCTCCATTCTCTCCTTTACACCACACTGATTTATCGCTCTGACCGGCCAAATCTGACTGGAAGACATGCCAATCCGTCTTCCTATCCACATTACCATCTTAATGTAGGCTATCCCTTCATTCCCACCTCTAGTATATGGAAATACCACAATTTTTTTATTCATTTTTTATTGATAGATATTTGGGTTGTTTTCCTTTGGGGAGATAATATAAATAATGGAGCTATGAACATTTTTGTTCATGATTTTTAGTTATAAATGTGTATATATTTCTATTGGGGTTATTCCTAGGAGTAAATCACTGGTCTTAGGTATTATCAAACAATTCTTGAAAGTATTTCTGCCAGCTTATGCTCCTTCTAGGAGTGTATGAAACACCTAGTTTCTCCATATCTTCACCAATATGTAGAATTAGTATTCTTTTTTCTTTTTGTCTTTTTAGTCATTTTGGTGGGGGTGTTATAGTCTCACACTGTTAATTTTAATTTGTAGCTCCTTGATGATTAACAAAATTGAGAACTTTTTGTGTTTATTAGCAATTTGTATATCCTATTTTGCAAAGCTCTTGTACTGTCTAACCATTTTGCTATGGGGCCATCCATATTTCTTGTATTGATTTATAGGAGTTATTTTTATATTCAAGAGAGAGCCCTTCATTGGTTAAATGTGTTGCATATATTCTTCCACTCAATGGCTTTCCTTCTCTCCTTCATAGAGTCTTTGAATAAACAGACATTCCTATCTTTAATGCACTCCAATTTATCAATCTTGTTCTTTATCATTAATATTTTTTAAGTTAACTACCCCAAGTTCTTGAAAATATTCTCCTATGTTATCTCCTTCACCATTTTTGAAAGACTATGTTTAGACTTTGTAGGCAAATAATCTCTCTTTTTTAAAAAATATTCACTTATTTGTTTGGTTGTGCCGGGTCTTAGTTGCAGCGCATGGGATCTTTGATCTTCATTGTGGCATGTGGGATGTTTTAGTTGCAGCATGTGGGATCTAGTTCCCTGACCAGAAATTGAACCTGGGCCCCTGCATTAGGAGTGTGGAGTCTTAGCCACTGAAGTTCAGTCTCCTTTATTTTTCACATGTAAAATCCACCTGGGAACACATTCATTGTTCCGTATGGGAATTCAATTAACCCGGCACCATTTATTCAAAAGACCATATTTTCCCTGCCAACTCTCATCAAAACCTGTTTCATAAATTAAATGTGCATAATGATATATCTGATCTTTCACTTATCTATTTGTTTAATGTTGCATCAGTGTCATGCTGTCTTCTTTTAGAATACACTTAACATCCCATATGTCCACAAAGTTGCTCTTCTTCAGTGTTGTTCTGGCTAATCCTGGACCCTTCCCCCCGCCTCACATTTCACAGATTCTGAATGAAATCTTACTGCATGTAAAAATGAGTTTGGGGAGATCTGACATCTTGGCAACATTGACACCTTCAACACACAAACAAGACACAATCTTCCATTTATCCATATCTTTTTAAATTAGTCTCAATAATGTTTATAATTTTCTGAGTATATATATTTCATATTTTTTGTTAAATTTCAGTTCAGTTCAGTTCAGTTCAGTCGCTCCGTTGTGTCTGACTCTGCAATGCTATGGACTGTAGCACGCCAGGCTTCCCTGTCCAACACCAACTGCCAGAGTCTACTCAAACTCATGTCCATTGTGTCAGTGATGCCATCCATCTCATCCTCTGTCGTCCCCTTCTCCTCCCACCTTCAATTTTTCCCAACATCAGGGTCTTTTCAAATGAATCAGTTCTTTGCATCAGGTGGCCAAAGTATTGAAGTTTCAGCTTCACCATCAGTCCTTCCAGTGAATATTCAGGATTGATTTCCTTTAGGATGGACTGGCTGGATCTCCTTGCAGTCTAAGGGACTCTCAACAGTCTTCTCCAATACCACAGTTCAAAAGCATCAATTCCTCGACGTTCAGCTTTCTTTATGGTCCAACTCTCACATCCATACATTACTACTGGAAAAACCATAGCTTTGACTTGACAGACCTTTGTTGGCAAAGTAATGTTTCTGCTTTTGAATATGCTATCTAGGTTGGTCATAACTTTTCTTCCAAGGAGTAAGTGTCTTTTAATTTCATGGCTGCAATCACTATCTGCAGTGATTTTGAAGTGCAAAAAGATAGTCTGTCACTGTTTCCATTGTTTCCCTACCTATTTGCCATGAAGTGATGGGACCAGATGCCATGATCTTAGTTTTCTTAATGTTGAGTTTTTTTTAATTTAAATTTATTTATTTTAATTGGAGGCTAATTACTTTACAATATCGTATTGGTTTTGCCATGTTGAGTTTTAAGCCAACTTTTTCACTCTCCTCTTTCACTTTCATCAAGAGGCTCTTTTGTTCTTCTTCTCTTTCTGCCGTAAGGGTAGTGTCATCTGCATATCTGAAGTTATTGATATTTCTCCTGGCAATATGGATTCCAGCTTGTGTTTCACCCAGTTCAGCATTTCTCATGATGCATTCTGCATATAAGTTAAACAAGCAGGGTGACAATATGCAGCCTTGACGTACTCCTTTTCCCATTTGGAACGAGTCTGTTGTTCCATGTCCAGTTCTAACTGTTGCTTCTTGACCTGCATACAGATTTCTCAGGAGGCAGGTCAGGTGGTCTGGCATTCCCATCTCTTGAAGAATTTTCCACAGTTTATTGTGATCCACACTGTCAAAGGCTTTGGCATAGTCAATAAAGCAGAAGTAGATGTTTTTTCTGGAACTCTCTTGCTTTTTCAGTGATCCAGTGCATGTTGGCAATTTGATCTCTGGTTTCTCTGCCTTTTCTAAATCCAGCTTGAACATCTGGAAGTTCATGGTTCAAGTACTGTTGAAGCCTGGCTTGGAGAATTTTAAGCATTATTTTGCTAGTCTGTGAGATGAGTACAACTGTGTGGTAGTTTGAGCATTCTTTGGCATTGGCTTTCTTTGGGATTAAATCTTTGTTAGATTTAACTTCTAGCAGTTTCCTGACTTTTTATACTTTTGTAAATAGCATCATTCCTTATTTCAATTTCTGTTTCTTGATTTTGTATAGAAGCACAAATGAATTTTGTATATTTATCTTGTATCCAGCAACATTGTTAATTTTATGTATTCTAGTAATTTATACATTTTTTTAATTTTCTACATATGGAAGTCACATCATTCTTAATAATGACAGTTTTGTTACTTCATTTCCAATTATTCTGTTTTTCATTCTTTGTCTTAATTTTTGCTGTACCTAGGAACTTCAAAACAATGTTGCATAGTATACTAGCAGGTGTACTGATCTCATTCAAAAACTGAGGGAGAAAAGTATTCACCATGTAACCATGAAGTATGCTGTTTACTATAGTACCATCAAGGTGAAAGTGAAAGTGAAAATCGTTCAACTCTGTCCGACTGTTTCGGACCGGATGGACTCTACAGTCCATGGAACTCTCCAGGCCAGAATACTGAAGTGGGTAGCCTTTCCCTTCTCCAGCGGATCTTTCCAACCTAGTGATCGAGCTCACGTCTCCCACATTGCAGGCGGATTCTTTACTAGCTGAGCCACAAGAGAAGCCCAAGAATACTCGAGTGGGTAATCTATTCCTTCTCCAGCAGATCTTTCTGACCCAGGAATCCAACCAGGGTCTCCTGCATTGCAGGCGGATTCTTTACCAACTGAAGTATCAGGGAAGTCGGACAGGACTGAGCGACTTCACTTTCACTTTTCACTTTCATGCACTGGAGAAGGAAATAGCAACCCACTCCAGTGTTCTTGCCTGGAGAATCCCAGGGACGGGGGAGCCTAGTGTGCTGCCTTCTATGGGGTCCCACAGAGTCGGACACGACTGAAGTGACTTAGCAGCAGCAGCAGCAGGTACAACTCATATTCGTAAATAAAAATTAATGTTGGATTTTTTTATGGACAAGAATATATTTTTATTATAATTACTTCTTTTTTTTTTAATTTTTTTATTTTTTTTTTAAATTTTAAAATTTTTAATTCTTACATGCATTCCCAAACATGAACCCCCCTCCCACCTCCCTCCCCACAACATCTCTCTGGGTCATCCCCATGCACCTGCCCCAAGCAAGCTGCACCCTACGTCAGACATGGACTGGCGATTCAATTCTTACATGACAGTATACATGTTAGAATTCCCATTCTCCCAAATCATCCCACCCTCTCCCTCTCCCTCTGAGTCCAAAAGTCCGTTATACACATCTGTGTCTTTTTTCCTGTCTTGCATACAGGGTCGTCATTGCCATCTTCCTAAATTCCATATATATGTGTTAGTATACTGTATTGGTGTTTTTCTTTCTGGCTTACTTCACTCTGTATAATTGGCTCCAGTTTCATCCATCTCATCAGAACTGATTCAAATGAATTCTTTTTAACGGCTGAGTAATACTCCATTGTGTATATGTACCACAGCTTTCTTATCCACTCATCTGCTGATGGACATCTAGGTTGTTTCCATGTCCTGGCTATTATAAACAGTGCTGCGATGAACATTGGGGTACATGTGTCTCTTTCAATTCTGGTTTCCTCCGTGTGTATGCCCAGAAGTGGGATTGCTGGGTCATAAGGTAGTTCTATTTGCAATTTTTTAAGGAATCTCCACACTGTTCTCCATAGTGGCTGTACTAGTTTGCATTCCCACCAACAGTGTAGGAGGGTTCCCTTTTCTCCACACCCTCTCCAGCATTTATTGCTTGCAGATTTTTGGATCGCAGCCATTCTGACTGGTGTGAAGTGGTACCTCATTGTGGTTTTGATTTGCATTTCTCTAATAATGAGTGATGTTGAGCATCTTTTCATGTGTTTGTTAGCCATCCGTATGTCTTCTTTGGAGAAATGTCTATTTAGTTCTTTGGCCCATTTTTTGATTGGGTCATTTATTTTTCTGGAATTGAGCTGCAGAAGTTGCTTGTATATTTTTGAGATTAGTTGTTTGTCAGTTGTTTCATTTGCTATTATTTTCTCCCATTCAGAAGGCTGTCTTTTCACCTTGCTTATATTTTCTTTTGTTGTACAGAAGCTTTTAATTTTAATTAGATCCCATTTGTTTATTTTTGCTTTTATTTCCAGAATTCTGGGAGGTGGATCATAGAGGATCCTGCTGTGATTTATGTCTGAGAGTGTTTTGCCTATGTTCTCCTCTAGGAGTTTTATAGTTTCTGATCTTACATTTAGATCTTTAATCCATTTTGAGTTTATTTTTGTGTACGGTGTTAGAAAGTGATCTAGTTTCATTCTTTTACAAGTGGTTGACCAGTTTTCCCAGCACCACTTGTTAAAGAGATTGTCTTTATTCCATTGTATATTCTTGCCTCCTTTGTCAAAGATAAGGTGTCCATATGTGTGTGGATTTATCTCTGGGCTTTCTATTTTGTTCCATTGATCTATATGATATCTATAGGACATTTCACCCCAAAACAATGAATTTCACTTTTTTTTCAAGTGCTCATGGAACCTTCTCCAGGATAGATCACATCCTGGGCCATAAATCTAAACTTGATAAATTCAAAAAAATCGAAATCATTCCAAGCATCTTTTCTGACCATAATGCATTAAGATTAGATCTCAATTACAGGAGAAAAACTATTAAAAATTCCAACATATGGAGGTTGAACAACACACTTCTGAATAACCAACAAATCACAGAAGAAATCAAAAAAGAAATCAAAATATGCATAGAAACTAATGAAAATGAAAACACAACAACTCAAAACCTGTGGGACACTATAAAAGCAGTGCTAAGAGGAAAGTTCATAGCAATACAGGCATACCTCAAGAAACAAGAAAAAAGTCAAATAAATAACCTAACTCTGCAACTAAAGCAACTAGAAAAGGAAGAGTTGGAGAACCCCAGAGTTAGTAGAAGGAAAGAAATCTTAAAAATTAGGGCAGAAATAAATGCAAAAGAAACAAAAGAGACCATAGCAAAAATCAACAAAGCCAAAAGCTGGTTCTTTGAAAGGATAAATAAAATTGACAAACCATTAGCCAGACTCATCAAGAAGCAAAGAGAGAAAAATCAAATCAATAAAATTAGAAATGAAAATGGAGAGATCACAACAGACAACACAGAAATACAAAGGATCATAAGAGACTACTATCAGCAGTTGTATGCCAATAAAATGGACAACGTGGAAGAAATGGACAAATTCTTAGAAAAGTACAATTTTCCAAAACTGAACCAGGAAGAAATAGAAAATCTTAACAGACCCATCACAAGCACGGAAATTGAAACGGTAATCAGAAATCTTCCAGCAAACAAAAGCCCAGGTCCAGACGGCTTCACAGCTGAATTCTACCAAAAATTTCGAGAAGAGCTAACACCTATCCTCCTCAAACTCTTCCAGAAAATTGCAGAGGAAGGTAAACTTCCAAACTCATTCTATGAGGCCACCATCACCCTAATACCAAAACCTGACAAAGATGTCACAAAAAAGGAAAACTACAGGCCAATATCACTGATGAACATAGATGCAAAAGTCCTCAACAAAATTCTAGCAATCAGAATCCAACAACACATTAAAAAGATCATACACCATGACCAAGTGGGCTTTATCCCAGGGATGCAAGGATTCTTCAATATCCGCAAATCAATCAATGTAATTCACCACATTAACAAATTGAAAAATAAAAACCATATGATTATCTCAATAGATGCAGAGAAGGCCTTTGACAAAATTCAACATCCATTTATGATAAAAACTCTCCAGAAAGCAGGAATAGAAGGAACATACCTCAACATAATAAAAGCAATATATGACAAACCCACAGCAAACATTATCCTCAATGGTGAAAAATTGAAAGCATTTCCCCTAAAGTCAGGAACAAGACAAGGGTGTCCACTTTCACCGCTACTATTCAACATAGTTCTGGAAGTTTTGGCCACAGCAATCAGAGCAGAAAAAGAAATAAAAGGAATCCAAATTGGAAAAGAAGAAGTAAAACTATCACTGTTTGCAGATGACATGATCCTCTACATGGAAAACCCTAAAGACTCCACCAGAAAATTACTAGAGCTAATCAATGAATATAGTAAAGTTGCAGGATATAAAATCAACACACAGAAATCCCTTGCATTCCTATACACGAATAATGAGAAAGTAGAAAAAGAAATCAAGGAAACAATTCCATTCACCATTGCAACGAAAAGAATAAAATACTTAGGAATATATCTACCTAAAGAAACTAAAGACCTATATATAGAAAACTATAAAACACTGATGAAAGAAATCAAAGAGGACACTAATAGATGGAGAAATATACCATGTTCATGGATCGGAAGAATCAATATAGTGAAAATGAGTATACTACCCAAAGCAATTTACAAATTTAATGCAATCCCTGTCAAGCTACCAGCCACATTTTTCACAGAACTAGAACAAATAATTTCAAGATTTGTATGGAAATACAAAAAACCTCGAATAGCCAAAGCAATCTTGAGAAAGAAGAATGGAACTGGAGGAATCAACTTGCCTGACTTCAGGCTCTACTACAAAGCCACAGTCATCAAGACAGTATGGTACTGGCACAAAGACAGACATATAATTACTTCTTTATAATGCATTTTATTCATTCACTGCCAGAATTTTCAGATTCCATTGGAATGAAAGAAAAATTGAGCCAGGAATATGCTAAGCTTTAATTTGCATGTCCATTGTAGGGGTTTTATCAAATGTTTTTTGCATCTATTAAGAGGTTCAAAAAAACTGTTTTCCCAGTATTCTATCAGTTCTCATATATTAAAACAAACACAATTTTTAAGAATAAAACTTTCTTAAGTATAATGCATATTCTTTTTGTACAATACTAGATTGAGTTTATTATTTTCTTTCAGATTCTTTCTATATTCATAAAGGAAATTCTTCTGAAAACGTTGTTTCTTGTAATATCCTTGTCAGGTTATGGGTACTGAGGTTATGTTGGATTCATAAAATCAGTGTTCTCCTTTTTTAATTGCCCTGAAACAATCTGTGGTATTAGAGTTATTTCTTACATATTAAACAAAATTCACTACTAAAGCCAACTGATTTGTAGTCACCCCTCCCTTCAATATGGAATACTTCCTGTTGTTTACATTTGCATAGGAAGCATTTTTCTAGAAATATGTCATTTAACTTTTCAAAAATTTTCTATAAAGTTTATAATATGCACTTATCTTTCTAGCACCTATAAAACATAAGGCAATATCCCCTTTTATTTTCCTGATATTGACTACTTATGCCTTTCTCCTCTTTTCTTATTTATTCAGAGTTTCTCAATTTTATCAAATTTTCAAAAATCTTGGCTTTTTGATCTCTAAATTTGTTTCCTATTTCATTAATATCACTTTTTATCTTTATTATACTTTCTTTGGACTGAATTTGTTGTTCTTTTCCAAAATTCATAACATATATGGTTAGGTTATTGATTTTTCAGCCTTTCTTTTGTAATATATGTAATAAAACTATAAATTTTTCATTAGGCATGGAATGACTGTATCCCACAAGTTTTGCTATTTCATATTTTCTCATCTGTATTTAGCTCAAAATATTTTCTCATTTACACTGCAATGTATTGTATGACCTATTTGTTATTTAGAAGTTACTGCTTAATTTCCAAACATTTGTGGAGATTTTTGGATGTTTCTTTCTATCGTTGAAATCTAGCTTCATTTCACTGTGGTACAAAACAAATTCTGCATGATTTTAATCCTTTAAAATTTGTTGAAATTTTCTTTATGATTAGCATATAGTAAATTTTCAAAAGTCTCATATTCATTTCAGTACAATGTGTATATTATATTTGTTAGACACAATGTTCCATATATATGTTACTGTCTTATGAATTTTGTGGAACTCTTCTATAGCCTTATAATATTTTTGTTTACTTGTTCTATCAGTTGCTGAGAGAAGTATGTTACCTACTATAATTACAGATTTGTCAATTTGTCCTTATAATTCTGTCATTTTTTATTGTACATATTATGAGGCTATGTTATTAAGTATGTATCAATTTAAATTCTTATATCTTCCTCATGAACTAGCCATTTATTGTTATGAAATATCCTTCTAGTTATACTTTTGTCTTAAAATCTACTCTACAGATGTTAATATAGCAAAAACAATAGCTCTCCTTTAATATTTGAATAACATATCTTTTTCCAACACATATCAGACTTAAGTGTGTCTCTTGTAGATTTAGTCCATTCTTATTCAGCATCATTACTGCTTAAATCTATCTGGTTTAAATCTACCATATTACTACGTGGTGTCTAATATCCTACCTGTTTTACATTTCTTTTTCTCTTTTCTAACTTTTTTGGATGAATTACATATTCATCAGTTAATTTTTGTCATATCAGCTTATTAATTACACATCCTTTTACTGGTCGTTTCATGTTTACCTTAGACATTACAACACAACACCTACCCTTGGACTTACTAGAGTATGTGACACTCCAACAACCCAAGTATCCTATAGCACCGGAACTCTGTTTACCCTTTCCAACCTTATTTATGATAGCTATATACTATCATAAATCTTGAAAGATATTATTATTGCTGTTTTTTCCATCACTATTCATTTAGATTTTCCCCTATACTTACACTTTTGACTTTTTCTTCATTCTTTCCTACCTCTCTGTGCTTCTGACTAGGATCATTCTTTAATATTTCCTTTAGAGTAAATCTTATGGTGTAAGGTAAATCTGTTTTGTTTGCTTGAAAATATCCTTACTTAAGCTTTCTTTTTCATATATACTTTCACTGGGTATAGAATTCTAGGGTAGAACTTACTTTCCTACAGGAAGATAAGAAAAACATTTCACTGTCTCCTGGCTTCCATTATTTCTTTTGAAAAGTCAGTAGTTGGTTTTTTGAAGATAATATGTTTTTTCTCTGGCTGGTTTTAAGATTTCCTCATTGTCTTAAGTGTTCAGACATTTTTTATTATGCATCTAGGTATTGTTTTCTTTTATATATCTGCTTGGAGTTGATAATACTTCTTGAATCTGTGGCTTGATATCTTCCACCAGTTTTTAATAATTGCAGTTACTTAACTCCCCAAATTACTGTAGTTCCCTTCTAATCTGAATGTAAGCTTCAACAAATTATCACAATTTTGATAGTGTTATGATACCTAAACACACACACATAAACACCAGCTTTCCAGTTGTCCTTAAAAGAATCTTACTTTGAAAGAACCCTAATTAGTGATTCTACAAAATGATCCTTTAAAAACTGAATCAGATTACTCTGTTTCAAAAAAAAAAAAATCATTAAGTGACTTCCCATTACACTTACAATAAAAAGCACAAATGTTACCCTATTTAGAAAATCATCATTTTCTAACCTCTGTCTGTAAGTCTGACTTTAAGTTGTATTACTCCTGATTTGTTCTGGAATTGGTATTTTTTCTATATCACTAATCTTCCAAGTTGATTCCCACATTCACATGACTGCACTATTCCTTTTACCTAAAATTATTCAACTAATCAACAAGGTTAATTCCTTCTTATTTTTCTATTTTAAGCTCAAATGTCCTTTTCTTAACACAAAATCTCCTCTGATCAATCTAAAGCACATCCCTCACAATAACACTATATATTAACAGCACCATTCTTATTTTAATGGTATGCATGTCACTTCTCAATATCTAATTTCTTCATTCATTTGTTTATTGTCTTCAGAAGAATAGGTACTTCATTCATCTTGTTTATTATTATATCCCCAGAGCATAAAATAGTACCTAATCCTGTAGTAGGTGTTGAATATTTGTTAAATAAATTAAGGTATCAATGAATGAGTGTAGAAATCAAAGGTAAGGTCATGCTTGGAGGTATCAATCTAGAAGTAATTAGACAGTATCTGAAGTCAAGAGGTCCAATGAGATTTCAGTGAATAGATATATTTTAAAAGAGAAGGTCAAGGACATAGGCCATGGGGATTTTCCAACATTTTGAAATTAAGCAAAAGATGAGACATTAGTAAAGAATATTGAGAAAGAGCAGCTGATAGACTAGAGGTGTATAAGGAGAATGCAGTGTTAAGATCCAAGAAACAAACAACCAAAAATTCCATGAAAAAGGGAATGAGCAATTCTACACCCCTAAGAGGATGAAAGATGAGGAGGATGAACAACTGACCACTGTATTTAGCAACTTATAGACCATAGGTTATTCAACACAAATCAGTTTCAAGTTTGGAGGGAAAAATTTGAGAGAACTGGTTTTAAATGAGTGGTAAACATAAAATGAGGGGAAGCACAGAAAATTCTTTGAAGACTCTTTGCTGAGAAAGTAAACCATTCACTAGGAGAGCTGGATAGAGTGGAATATCTTGATGGTGGGTGAGATATTGTTCAAGGGAAGATCTTCAAGATGGAACAAACTCCAGCATGTTTTTGCTGTGAATCAAAATTAATTACTAGATAAGGCAATAGTGTGGAGGGAAGAAATGTGGCCAATTTAAGGGATATTGTAAAAGTACACTCAATAAAACATGTTGATGAATTAGATACAGGATGTGAAAAAAAGGATAACCAAGACTAAATCCCAGGTTTGTGGCTTGAGCAATCAGTGAGATAGGGATAACTGGGGAGGAGAGGTAGGTGGCATAAAGTAGTTGGAAATTAAGGCTTCTGTCATGAACATGGTAGACTTAAGATCTCTTTTAGGCCCAAGCAGAAATATTTGATAAGTACTTAGACATACAAATGTCAAGCTTGGAGGAGACTTTATGGCTGGATATATAAATTTCAGAGTTGTCAACCTACATAGGATTTAAAGTTACACAGCCAGTTGAGACCCCTCCACTCCTCCCAAGGGAGCATAAAATACAGAAAAGGAACTAAGGACTCAATCTCAGGCACATTAACATTAGAGCCTGGGATAAGAGACTAAGAAAAATAGGCAGTGAGGTCAGAAGGAAAAAACTAAAGAGAATGGGTTCTCTGAAGGAGGATGTAGCCACCTACATCAAATGCTGCTGATATGTCTAGCATATGTGAAATGAAAATGGATAGTTGGACATAGTAAGTTAAAGGGTATTTTTTTTTAATCATCATGAGAGCTTTAGTGGATTTTTGAGACAGAAAGATAATCTGAATAAAAGAAAATAGAAAGTGAAGAAAAAATATAGGTATATCTTGTGAGGGGTTTTGGTATAGTAGAGAAAAGATAAATCAGGTGGTGCACAAAGGAAGATGTAGGACGAGGGAGGGGATATAAATAAGAGAGATTTCAGCATGAACACATGCTGTAGTGAAAGTTTCAGAAAAAAAAATTGATGAGGTAGGAGAAAAAGTGAATAACTACAAAAGCAAATTGTTTGAATAGGCAAGAGAGAGGGAGATCCAGTGCCAAAATAAAGGACAGAAGGACAATTTATCCACAAAACAGTAGTGAAAGTTAAAGTATGTGGATACAAATGCAAAAGGCTGGATGAACAGATTCTGGAAAAATGAAATTCTTTCCTAATAGATCACAAGTTTTCAGTGAAATAAAAATCAATGTCATCTTCTGAGATAAAGGAAAGGAAGAATCTATTGCAGCTTTTGCCAAAGGTCTGTGAGAGTATCTAAATTCCACTGTGAAAAACACCAATACAGTACACTAATGCATATATATGAAATTTAGAAAGATGGTAATGATAACCCTATATGTGAGACAGCAAAAGAGACACAGATGTATAGAACAGTCTTTTGGACTCTGGGAGAAGGCGAGGGTGGGATGATCTGAGAGAATAGCATTGAAACATGCATATTATCATATGTGAAACAGATCGCCAGTCCAGGTTTGATGCATGAGACAGGGTGCTCAGGGCTGGTGCACTGGAATGACCTAAAGGGATAGGATGGGGAGGGAGGTGGGAGGGGGGTTCAGGATGGGGAACACATGTACACGCATGGCTGATTCATTGAATGTATGGCAAAACCACTACAATATTGTAAAGCAATTAGCCCCCAATTAAATAAATTTTTAAAAATAAAGCTATTGAGTAGAAAAGTAAAAAAGAAAAGTGTGTTTTGAGAGATATTTTGTTATTTTGTGACTTATGATATTCTAGGCATGCAAATAGAAGAATAGTTTGATGTGGGGGAAGAAAAAGAGAGATCAAGACCAAAATGTTGGCAGTCCAGTCAAACTGTGTGTTGATACTCATCACGTAGGTGATGGATAGAAGTTTTTTGTGGCCACCTTCCATTTTTAAAGCTGGACTACCTAGGAAAAGATATAGGTTTATAAATGTGAAATTTTATCATCATAATTGATATGACCTACAAAATGAAATAAATTAATGTGCACTTTAACTTCTTTCTAGGTTCACCTATAATTCCAAAAGATGTCGACTCTTCTGGAAAACATCAATGGCATCATCAAAATATTCCACAAATATTCAAAAACAGATAAGGAGGCTGACACATTGAGTAAAAAAGAGCTGAAGGAATTGCTGGAAGTGGAGTTTCGGCCCGTCTTGAAGGTAAAAGTTATTTGCCAGATAAAACAGTATATCACTTTTGTTCTGCATCAAAAAATGTCAAAATATTACTGTGAAATCTTTATGAGTTGTTTCTCTTGGCATAGGAACAAATATAATTTTATTTCAAACAGATATAATTTGTTCAGCTTTTTATACCTCTATATATATCATACACACACATTGTCTATGGAAAAACACAAATATTTGTTAAAAAGAAGTAAACCAAAGTTAACTTATCATAATAGTCCCTCTAATTTCTAGAATGTAAAGAGGGTATGTCTAAAAGATAATTCCATGGAAAAATTTACAAAATGCTGACACTGGAAGAATTAAAAGAAGAACATGCCCCATCAAATTTTTTGTGTCACCATACTAGCATTTAAGATTTAGGTCTTTTAGGACAGTACCAACAGCTCTTTACTAAGTCAAGATAAAACAAACATCATTAAAGAAAACATTCGGTTCTCCTTTTATACAGCAAGAATTCACATTTCCAAAGTTCACTTTAATTATTTAATCTTCCACTTCAGTCACTCTCATGTACTCTTCCTGTCTTTCCTGTTTACAGAATCCAGATGACCCAGACACCACTGAAGTTTTCATGCATATCCTTGATGTAGATCACAACAAGAAAATAGACTTTACAGAGTTTTTTCTGATGGTATTCAAGTTGGCTCATGCATATTATAATTATACTCAAAGACAGAATTTACAGACAGCAGGACAAAAACAGAAAAAGTATACATACCGCTACGAAGATGAAGAAGATGATACAGAAGAAGAAAAAGAAACAAAAAGAAAGTACAGTCATTCAAGAAGTGGTGGAAAGAATCAAGACAGATCAAAGAGCCCAAGAGGAAGAGGAAAAAAGAGACATGGATCTAAATCTGGAAGTAAACAAAGAAGAGATGACACACCAACCTCTGGACACAGACATGGATGCAGCAAAAAACATCATGAGTCAAGAAGGGAAAAGAAAAGGAGATCACGCTCTACTGAACCAAAAGAAAGAAGGCACATGTCAAGTGTTAGCCCAACCAGGGGATATGAAGAAAAAGAAGAAGAATGTGGTTATGAAAATAAAGGTAAAAGAAGTGCAAAATGTACAGGATCAGAGTATGATGATTCCTATCAAGTTTGTGAAGACAAAGTGACTACGAATTTTCAATCCAGTCACAGTAAAAACTATGGGTCAAACATCACGAAGGGCAGAGACACGGAAGGACATTCACGAGATACAGGTAGGAAATTCGTATTCACTCATGGAAGATCAGGTTCCAGTTCAAGGAATCAAAATGGTTCTGTCCAGACTCATGCAGGAGATAATTCTACCCACTCAGAATCCCAACAAGAGACACACAGTGAATCTGTCAACAGAAGGTCAAGAAACACTGGGCAAAGACAGGGGAGCCACCATGAGCAGTCAAGAGACAGCTCCAGACTCTCTGGAACTGGACATGGACAAACTTCAGCTGAATCTGGAAATGGCAGACATAGAGAATCCAGTGTTAGTCAAGCCAGTGACAGTGTGGGACACGCCAGAGATTCAGATAGGCGTTCTGAGACAACTCACGGAAGACCTGGTTCCAGCTCAAGGAATCAACATGGTTCCTCCCATGGTCAGACAGGGGACAGTTATAGGCACTCAGAGACCAATCAAGGGAGCCACAATGAGAGACACGCCAGAGATTCAGGTAGGCATTCTGAGACAACTCATGAAAGACCTGGTTCCAGCTCAAGAAATCAACATGGATCTTCCCATGGCCATACTGGAGACAGTTCTAGGCGCTCAGAGTCCCATCAAGAGAGACATAGTGAAT
Organism: Capra hircus; assembly: GCF_001704415.2. Lineage (NCBI taxonomy): Eukaryota > Metazoa > Chordata > Mammalia > Artiodactyla > Bovidae > Capra > Capra hircus. Next base: position 102,147,309 of record NC_030810.1, on the reverse strand, counting down.
CTGTCCATGGAAGGTCAGGATCCAGCACTGGGCAAAGGCAGGGGAGTCACCATGAGCAGTCAAGAGACAGCTCCAGACAGTCTGGAACTGGACATGGACAATCCTCAGCTGGATATGGAAGCAGGAAACATAGGGAATCCAGTGCTAGTCAGGCCAGTGACAGTGAAGGACATTCAGAAGACTCAGGTAGACGTCCGTGACAACTCATGGAAGACCTGGTTCAGCTTCAAGAAATCAACATGGATCTGTCCATGGACAGACAAGAGACAGTTCTAGGCACTCAGAGTCCCATCAAGGGAGGCACAGTGATACTGTCCACCAAAGGTCTGGATCAAGCACAGGGCAAAGACAGGGGAGCCACCATGAGCAATCAAGAGACAGCTCCAGACAGTCTGGAACTGGTCATGGACAAACCTCCACTGGATCCGGAAGCAGTAGGCACAGGCAATCCAGTGCTAGTCAGGCCAGTGACAGTGAAGGACATTCAGAAGACTCAGGTAGACAGTCCGTGGCAACTCAAGGAAGATTTGGTTCCAGCTCAAGAAACCAACGTGGATCTTCGCATGGCCAGACAGGAGACAGTTCTAGGCACTCAGCATCTCATCAAGGGAGGCACAGTGAATCAGTCCATGAAAGGTCAGCATCTAGACCTGGGCAAAGAGAGGGGAGCCACCATGAGCAGTCAAGGGACAGCTCCAGACAGTCTGCAACTGGACATGGACAATCCTCTGCTGGATCTGGAAGCAGCAGACATAGGGAATCCAGTGTTGGTCAGTCCAGTGACAGAGAGGGACATGCAAGAGATTCAGGTAGACAGTCTGTGACACCTCACACAAGGTCTCGTTCCAGCTCAAGAAACCAACATGGAGCTTCCCACGGCCAGAGAGGAGATAGTTCTAGGCGCTCAGAGACCAATCAAGGGAGCCACAATGAGAGACACGCCAGAGATTCAGGTAGACATTCCGAGACAACTCATGGAAGACCTGGTTCCAGCTCAAGAAATCAACATGGATCTTCCCATGGCCATACTGGAGACAGTTCTAGGCGCTCAGAGTCCCATCAAGAGAGACATAGTGAATCTGTCCATGGAAGGTCAGAATCCAGCACTGGGCAAAGGCAGAGGAGCCACCATGAGCAGTCAAGAGACAGTTCCAGACACTCTGGGTCTCAACAGGGACAAACCTCCACTGGATCCAGAAGCAGCAGGCACAGCGAATCCAGTGTTAGTCAGGCCAGTGACAATGAGGGACATGCAAGAGATTCAGGTAGGCATTCTGAGACAACTCATGGAAGATCTGGTTCCAGCTCAAGGAACCAACATGGATCTTTCCATGGCCAGACAGGAGATAGTTCTAGGCACTCAGAGTCCCATCAAGGGAGCCACGGTGAATCTATCCACCAAAGGTCTGGATCAAGCACTGGGCAAAAACAGGGGAGACACCATGAGCAGTCAAGAGACAGCTCCAGACAGTCTGGGTCTCAACAGGGACAAACCTCCACTGGATCCAGAAGCAGTAGGCACAGGGAATCCAGTGTTAATCAGGCCAGTGACAGTGAGGGGCATGCAAGAGATTCAGTTAGGCATTCTGAGACAACTCATGGAAGATCCAGTTCCAGCTCAAGAAACCAACATGGATTTTCCCATGGCCAGACAGGAGACAGTTCTAGGCACTCAGAGTCTCATCAAGGCAGGCACAGTGATTCTCTCCAAGGAAGGTCAGGATCTAGCACTGGGCAAAGACAGGGGAGTCACCATGAGCAGTCAAGAGACAGCTCCAGACAGTCTGGAACTGGACATGGACAATCCTCAGCTGGATATGGAAGCAGGAAACATAGGGAATCCAGTGCTAGTCAGGCCAGTGACAGTGAAGGACATTCAGAAGACTCAGGTAGACAGTCCGTGACAACTCATGGAAGACCTGGTTCAGCTTCAAGAAATCAACATGGATCTGTCCATGGACAGACAAGAGACAGTTCTAGGCACTCAGAGTCCCATCAAGGGAGGCACAGTGATACTGTCCACCAAAGGTCTGGATCAAGCACAGGGCAAAGACAGGGGAGCCACCATGAGCAATCAAGAGACAGCTCCAGACAGTCTGGAACTGGTCATGGACAAACCTCCACTGGATCCGGAAGCAGTAGGCACAGGCAATCCAGTGCTAGTCAGGCCAGTGACAGTGAAGGACATTCAGAAGACTCAGGTAGACAGTCCGTGGCAACTCAAGGAAGATTTGGTTCCAGCTCAAGAAACCAACGTGGATCTTCGCATGGCCAGACAGGAGACAGTTCTAGGCACTCAGCATCTCATCAAGGGAGGCACAGTGAATCAGTCCATGAAAGGTCAGCATCTAGACCTGGGCAAAGAGAGGGGAGCCACCATGAGCAGTCAAGGGACAGCTCCAGACAGTCTGCAACTGGACATGGACAATCCTCTGCTGGATCTGAAAGCAGCAGACATAGGGAATCCAGTGTTAGTCAGTCCAGTGACAGAGAGGGACATGCAAGAGATTCAGGTAGACAGTCCGTGACACCTCACACAAGGTCTCGTTCCAGCTCAAGAAACCAACATGGAGCTTCCCATGGCCAGAGAGGAGATAGTTCTAGGCGCTCAGAGACCAATCAAGGGAGCCACAATGAGAGACATGCCAGAGATTCAGGTAGACATTCCGAGACAACTCATGGAAGACCTGGTTCCAGCTCAAGAAACCAACATGGATCTGTCCATGGCCAGACAGGAGACAGTCCTAGGCACTCAGAGTCCCGTCAAGAGAGGCGCAGTGAATCTGTCCATGAAAGGTCAGGATCCAGCACTGGGCAAAGGCAGGGGAGCCACCATGAGCAGTCAAGTGACAGCTCCAGACAGTCTGGAACTCGACATGGACAAACCTCCACTGGATCCAGAAGCAGCAGGCACAGCGAATCCAGTGTTAGTCAGGCCAGTGACAGTGAAGGACATTCAGAAGACTCAGGTAGTCGGTCCGTGACAACTCATGGAAGGTCTGGTTCAGCTTCAAGAAACCAACATGGATCTGTCCATGGACAGACAGGAGACAGTTCTAGGCACTCAGAGTCCCATCAAGGGAGGCACAGTGATACTGTCCACCAAAGGTCTGGATCAAGCACAGGGCAAAGACAGGGGAGTCACCATGAGCAGTCAAGTGACAGCTCCAGACACTCTGAAACTCGTCATGGGCAAACTTCCACTGGATCCGGAAGCAGTAGGCACAGGCAACCCAGTGTTAGTCAGGCCAGTGACAGCGAAGGACATTCAGAAGACTCAGGTAGACAGTCCGTGACAACTCATGGAAGACCTGGTTCAGCTTCAAGAAACCAACATGTATCTGTCCATGGACAGACAGGAGACAGTTCTAGGCACTCAGAGTCCCATCAAGGAAGGCACAGTGATACTGTCCACCAAAGGTCTGGATCAAGCACGGGGCAAAGACAGGGAAGCCACCATGAGCAGTCAAGGGACAGCTCCAGACACTCTGGGTCTCAACAGGGACAAACCTCCTCTGGATCTGGAAGCAGCAGGCACAGAGAATCCATTGTTAGTCAGGCCAGTGACAGTGAGGGACATGCAAGAGATTCAGGTAGGCATTCTGAGACAACTCATGGAAGGTCTGGTTCCAGCTCAAGGAACCAACATGGATCTGTCCATGGCCAGACAGGAGACAGTTCTAGGCACTCACAGTTCCATCAAGGGAGCCATGGTGAATCTATCCACCAAAGGTCTGGGTCAAGCACTGGGCAAAGAGAGGGGAGCCACCATGAGCAGTCAAGGGACAGCTCCAGATACTCTGGAACTGCTCATGGAGAAACATCCACTGGATCTGGAAGCAGCAGATATAGGGAATCCAGAGTTAGTCAGTCCAGTGACAGCAAGGGTCATTCGAGAGGTTCAGGTAATCAGATTGTGACCAACCAAGGAATGTCTGCATTCTACTCAAGAATCCAAAATCATGGTGCAGGCCAAGTTTGGAGACATGGCAGCTATGGCAGTTCCAATTATGACTATGGACAGCTAAGGACTGGTTCTCCAGCTGAAAATTTCAGTCACAATTCCAGTCATATGGAAAACAGGGACTAACCTGAATATAGAGAACTAATGAGATCCAATATAACAGTCCATAATATACACCCTGGAACTTATGGCCATTCAAATTATATTTCAAAACAGCTGGGCTTTGGACAGTCATGGAGAAACTATTATTATGAATGAGTATTAATAAAGTATAATAAAGTAATTAACCCAAAGTTTAGGATTACAAAGGCATAACTTTGATTCAAGGAAATTTTCATTACCCTCAGGGTGTTACTTCTTCTTATCATTTTTTAAAACTTAGTGACACTATTTCTTTACATTGGTGATAATCTCTTTTTATTCTATAGGAAACTTTGAGCTTTGTGGTTAAGAACTGGTTAATAGAAGAAATAGATATCATGGAGTGTTAAACTTGAAAAACCATGAGTATTTCTGGAGCTGTGGTTCAAGGAAGGATTTTTCTTTTGAGAGGTACATATCTGGACCTCTCCAGATTGGTACAGATTAATATTAATCAAAAATATTAAAGGAACCAATAGGACAAAGTCACTGTTACATCAAGCAAATCTGCTATATCTTATTATCAGTCAGCACACCTGCCTCAAGTATCCTTTGGAACTCTGTATTATTCTGCATTTATTAATCACTTTGGGCATATAGAATATAAAAGAGTGAATGGCATGAAAATGGAAAATAAACAATTGATCATATATCATAGTTTGTCTCTTCCATGCTTATTTCTCATAGACCCTAAAAGACTTATCTCCCCTTGGTAAGAATGACATCTTTTTCTTCTGTCACTGACAACTGTATGTCCAAATGGCAGATGTATACCATGCAAAGAAATAAGGAGTCCAAGGAAGAAATAATTTAATCAAATCCTGTATTTTTCTCCAACATAGTCTTTGTTCCATACAATCACCATCAAGATGAAAAAAGGCTTAGCGCCATCACAGACAGCAGCATAATTATCAGAACATCAGTCCAAGTGACTATTAACCATGTCAAACCAAGATCAGGAAACAATACACTGACCAGAAGTCCTTCTTACAAAGACATAAAGACATTTTCCAAAGGAAACTGAGACATGCTGTATTATAGTATGTGAAGATGTTTCCCTTTTTAAGGCCAAATAACATTCCACTCTGTGTGTATTCCACCTTTTGTCTATCTATTCGTCTGTTAGAAAGACATTTAGGTTTCTTCCACTTTGGGGCTATTTTGAATAATGCCTCTATGAACGTGGTTGTAGATATATATCTTCCACACCCTGCTTTCAATTATTTTGTTGCTGGATCATATGGAAATTTCATACTTAATTGAGGTACTAGCATACTTTTTTCCATAGGAGCTATAGCATTTTACATTCCCACCAACAGTGCACAAGAGTTCGAATTCCTCCAGGTCCTCACCAACACCTGTTATTTTTGTTTTTTTGATAGTGGCTATCTTAATGAGTATGAGGTGGTATCACATTATGGTTTTGATTTGCATTTCTCTAATAATTGGGCTGATGCACACCTGATCTTTTATATATCATCTTTGGGTAACTGTCTATTCAAGGCCTTTGCCCATTTTTTAATCAGTTCTTTAATTGCTGATATGTTAATAGGACTTCCCATATTTTGGATACTAGCCCCTTGGAGATATGTAATTTACAAATTTTCTCCTGTAACATACATTGCTTTTTCATTCTGCTCTTTTTTAAAAAATACATTTGTTTATTTATTCATCTATTTGGTTGTAAGCCAGGTCTTAGTTATGGCACATGGGATCTTCGATCTTCACTGTGGTAAGAGGGATCTTTAGTTGCAGCATGAGAACTCTTAGTTATAGCATGTGGGATCTAATTCCCTGCCCAGAGTTTGAACCTGTGCTCCCCACATTGGGACTGCAGAGTCATAGCCACTAGATTGCCAGAGAAGTTGCTTTTCTATCTTTTCATGTATTGAACTTTTAAAGTCTGATATAGTCCCATTTGTTTAATTTTGGTTTTGGTGCCTGGGCTGGAGGCTGAATTTTATTCTGATTTGATAGGAAGTTTTTGAAGGATTTCAACCAGTCGAGTGATAATAATATGATTTTTCATTTCAAAAACATCATTTTAACTGCCTGATGGAAGATATGTTTTAGTGGGGTTTAAAGGCAAGACTGAAGAATAACAGGAGTCAATACAAAATATTATAGCAGCTGGGATGAGGGCAGAGGCAATAGAGGGAGTAAGAAATGGTTATAATCGGTATATATTTTAAAAACAGAATCAGTAGAAGTTGCTGATGGATTTGTTCTGGAGTATATGAGACAGTGTAGATTCAAGGCTAACTCCCAGATCTTTGGGCTTGGAAGGGCTTGGCTGAGCAGTTCTAACTTGGGGTTTCTCATCAAGTTGTAAGTAATAAATAGATGTCAGCTGGGGTTTCAATCATCTGAGGGCTCAACTAGATAAAAGATACGAATACATGTGGTTCATCCACAAGACTGGCTGTCAGTTGGGAGCTGAATTGGGCCATTGACTGGAGCACCTCTATGTGTCCTCTCCAGCCTGGTAATCCCAAAGTGGTCTGATGTCTTACATGCCTGTCTTCCCCAGAGAAAGCATGCCAAGAAAACCAAGTAGAAGCTACATGGTTTTTTCTAAATTACTCTCAGAAATGGCATAAGAATCACTTCCTCTGTATTCTAGTGGTTACAAGCAAGTCACAAAGGTTGGCCCAAATTCAAGCAGAAGGACCCCCATCTTTCAGAGAGAATTGCCAAGCAATTGAAGCACATTTTTCAAAACCACTACACTTTGTCAATTTTTTCTACAATAAAAATTTTAAAGGTAAAGAATTTAAATGAATTCCTCAATTAGAATATATGGATGAGAGGTCAGCTTCTGTAGTTAAAGGAATATGCAGAAACTTGGAATACAATTAGATAATCTGTGTAGGCTCAAACATGAAATCTAAGGAACTCAAGGAAAGAAGTTAAGTTTGAATACCATCAGCTTAAAGTCAAGATTCATCCAAGGCAGCACATTGAGTAGGAGAAAATACTTGCAAGTCATATATCTGATAAGGAGTTAATATCCAAAATAGTGTGTGAAGAATTCATACAACTCAATAGCAAAAACAAAAACAAGAACAAAAAACTAATTCTTAAAAAACAAGCAGATCTCAATAGAAAGTTTTTCAAAGAAGACATACAGATGGCCAACAGATGCATGAAAAGACCATCAACACAACTAATGAGGAAAATGCAAATCAAAACCACAGTGAGACATCACCTCAGACTTGCTAGAATGGCTATTATCAAAAAGATAAGAGATAACAAGTGTTGGTGAGAATAAGGGGGAAAAAAGAACCCTTATGCACTGCTGGTGGGAAAGTAAATCAGTACAGTCACTATGTAAAACAGTGTGGAGGTACCTCAAAAAAGTAAAATTAGAACTATATTTAATTTAGTTAGAACTATATATAATCTAATCACTATCACTTCCAGATAGTGAAGGACAGGGAAGCCTGGCATGCTGCAGTCCACGGGGTCACAAAGAGTCAGACACAACTTAGCGACTGAACAACAACAATAATCCAGCAAGTCCACTTTGGGGTATTTATCCAAAGAAAACAAAAACAGTAATTAAAAAAGATATACTCCATATGAATCCACATATTCACTGCAGCATTACTTATAATAACCATGATCTGGAAACAACATGAATGTCCATCAGTAGATAAATGAATACGGAAAATGTGACATATATACACACAATGGAATATTATTCAGCCATTAAAAAGGAATGAAATCTTGACATCTGCAACAACATGGATGGACCTTGAGGGCATTATGCTAAGGGAACTAAGTCAGACAAAGGAAGACAAATACCACATGATCTCACTTACAGCTGGAATATAAAAGAAATAAATATTTTAAAAAAAGAGAAAACAAGCTCACAGATATAGAGAACACACTGGTGGCTGGTGGAGGTTTCAGGGTGGTCGAAATGGGTACTGGATGCCAAAACTTCTTCAGTTGTAAAATAAATAAGTCAAGGGGACATAATGCGCAGTATAGTGGCTATAGTTAATAATACTGTGTTGCATATTTGAAAGTACTAAAAGAGTAAATCTTTAAAGTTCCCATCACAAGAAAAAACATTTACTATATATGGTGATGGATGTTAAGCAGACTTATTGAGGTAAACAGTTTGCAATGTATACGAAATACTGAATTAGGTTGTAAATCTGAAACTAATATAATGTTACCTGTCAAATACATAAATTAAAAAAAAAATTCATCCACAGCTAGCAACATTCTACTTCACTGGTAGTAAACTTCTATAAGTTGACCTTACTCAAAATATTGAATTACAGTGTTATTTTTTCTACCATATAAAAAGAGAGTGGAACTTTATTGATTTCTCACTACACATCACCTTACTCACAATATAGTAAAGAAAAGGATTATAATTTACCCTTTACAAATTATAAAACTGATGAGCAAAGACATCAACAATAATTTACCTACAGGTAAGAGGAACAAAAAAGCCTCTTGATGAAAGTGAAAGAGGAGAGTGAAAAAGTTGGCTTAAGCTCAATATTCAGAAAACGAAGATCATGGCATCTGGTCCTGTCACTTCATGGGAAATAGATGGGGAAACAGTGGAAACAGTGTCAGACTTTATTTTGGGGGGGCTCCAAAATCACTGCAGATGGTGACTGCAGCCATGAAATTAAAAGACGCTTACTCCTTGGAAGGAAAGTTATGACCAACAGTATATTGAAAAGCAGAGACATTACTTTGCCAACAAAGGTCTGTCTAGTCAAGGCTATGGCTTTTCCAGTGGTCATGTATGGATGTGAGAGTTGGACTGTGAAGAAAGCTGAGTGCCAAAGAATTGATGCTTTTGAACTGTGGTGTTGGAGAAGACTCTTGAAAGTCCCTTGGACTGGCAAGGAGATCCAACCAGTCCATCCTAAAGGAGATCAGCCCTGGGTGTTCACTGGAAGGACTGATGTTGAAGCTGAATCTCCAATACTTTGGCCATCTCATGTGAAGAGTTGACTCATTGGAAAAGACCCTGATTCTGGGAAGGATTGGGGACAGGAGCAGAAGGGGATGACAGAGGATGAGATGGCTGGATGGCATCACCGACTCAATGGACATAAGTTTGAGTGAACTCTGGACATGAGTTTGAGTGAACTCCAGGAGTTAGTGATGGACAGGGAGGCCTGGCGTGCTGCGATTCATGGGGTCATAAAGAGTCAGACACGACTGAGTGACTGAACTGAACTGAACTGATGGACTGAATGATAAAGCCTCAAAGTCCAGGCCCCTTCTACTACAACATACTGGCTAGCAACATTTCTGACACACAATGGATCCAGATTAAGCAAGTTTCCTTTCCTATTTTCCTCTAAAAATACAGCTCACAGCTCTAGTTTTAGAGTCTAAAAAGAGAGGGCAAATTTTCACATTCACTCAGCAATGCCTTTTTCCTTCCTTGGCAGTAAAACTTTAGTAGAAAATCAGTTGAACCTAAAATTCTCAAAATAAAAGCTTATCATAATCCAAGCAGAGTCTCTTCTTGATTCTAGAAAAATATACCATTAAAATGTACAAAAGCATCAATCATTGACTAATGGTGCCATTTCAGGTTCTAAGCAGTTAAGAAATCATACCACCAAGATGACCACTTACTGCTAAGATGTTAACATTCAGGGGACTAGGAGACATGAGAAGAAAATGAGTAAATTACAATCATATCATATGCTATTACCAAAGTGACAACTCTTGGCAATAAGACTGCAGTTTTAATTTAACAAAAGACTTATCTATATAGCTTCATATGAAAATGAACAAAATGGTCCCTAGCTCTTTGTGGGCCCATATAGCCATCAATTTTCATTGCTCTTCCCTTCCAAAAAGTTGTTCCTCTTTTCAGCACCTCTCCCAGCCTGTCATGTGAGGGAAGGTTTGGCTAAGTATATGTCAATGGATGTCTGGCTCTAGACAAACACATTTCCACACATCTTCAAACAGAAAGCTGAGAATAAGGATTAGACTAATCAGAATCCAGATAATATGGGTTGTTGGTTGGCTCCTGATGAACATTACTTCATTCTTTCATCAGGAGGATTCAAGGAAATTATTAATAATTTAATTGTTAGTCTCTATACTAAATGTTAGAGTTACAAAAACGAGACAGATCTGTTTCTTTAAGAAATCACTAATGATGGAGGAAAGCCATAATAGCATGACAAGTAGATTAAAAATATATTATTAATATGAAGTGGTGATTGAAAGTAAAGGTGCTAGCTAACAGTATTTACTGGTAAGGAAGATCTGGTTCAGATAAAACTTTTGAATTTAGAAGAAACATACACTGAATCTCTACAAATGCCTGGAAATGTGCCATGATGACTTAGATGGGAGAGTATTCCAGGGGAGTTAACCATCCTGTGCAGAACCCCAAAGACGAAATAAACTAATAAATAAAGGTGCAGTAAAGGAAGTGATAGTAGCTCGACATAGCTAAGATATGAGATGAATGTTGGGACACGGCATTAGGTGATTCTGGAAACCTAGGAACCAGATCAAAAGGCCCCTGGTAAGCCATCCTAAAGGATTTGGTCTCCACAGTCTGATAGGAAGAGCCAACAAAGGGTTTTAATAGAAAATATGATTACAGTTGCATTTTGAAAGATCATTTGGTGGCAAGACATGAAAGGGATGACATCAGTGGCAAGAAGACTAGCTAGGAGACCATTGCAAATCTACGCAAAATTATGTTATGGGTCAGTAACAGCAAAGCAGAACTGAATATCAAAGACATGACTGAGACAAAATGAATATGATTTGGGGATACACTGAATGTGGTCATTGTATAAGAGGAAAGTCTCAGAAACTCTACTAGATTTCTGGCTTGGATTTCTAAGTAAATAGAGCATATCAGAGGTGGAAAACAAGACTTTAATAGATGAATGTACTTTACTAGGAACTTTCTAATAGTTTTAAAGTTGAATCACATCCCAATCAGAGGTTTTACTAGTCACCTAAAGGCAAAATCTGGCCTACAGATGTGTTTTATTTGGTCTGCACCATTTTAGCTCAAGTATTCTGAATCTGACTTAGATGATTCCACATAAAAACATGAACAGCTGCCTTCCTTCTTGTATTTTTAATTGGAGAATAATTGCTTTATAATGTGTTGACTTCTGCTGTACAATAACTCAAATCAGCCATGAGTATATATATATACTCACATATATCCCCTCCCTCTTGAGCCTCCTTCCCACTGTCCACCCCCCAACCCTCCAGTTCATCATAGGGTGCCAGGCTGGGCTCCCTGTGTTATATAGCAGCTTCCCATTAGCGATCCATTTTACACATGGTAGTATATATATATATGGTATATATATATATATGTCAATGCTATTTTCTCAATTCATCCCACCTTCCCCTTCCCACACTGTGTACAAAAATCTGTTCTCTGTGTGAGGACCTCTATTCCTGCTCTACAAATAGGTTCATCAGTACCATTTTTCTAGATTCCAAATATATGCGTTAATATATGATATGAGTTTTCTCTTTCTGACTTACTTCACTCTGTATAATGGGTTCTATGTTCATTCACTTCAGTTCAACTGACTCATATTCATTCCTTTTTATGGTTGAGTAATATTCCATTGTCTATATATACCATACCTTCTTTATCCATCTATCTGTCTATTGTCATAGAAGTTGCTACCATGTCATGGCTACCGTAAATAGTGTAGAAATGAACATTGGCATACATGTGTCTTTTTGAATTATGGTTTTCTCAGGGTATATACCCAGAACTGGGATCACTGGGTCATATGGTAGTTTTATTCCTAGTTTGTTTTTTTTTTTAAGGAATATTCATACTGTTCTCCATAGTGGCTGTATCAATTTACATTCCCACCAACAGTGCAAGAGGGTTCCCTTTTCTCCACATCCTCTCCAGCATTTACAGTTTGTAGATTTTTTTTGATGATGTGAGCTAAGGCACAGATTTATTAGCATCTTCTTCTGAGGACAGGGCTTCCCTTGTGGCTCAGCTGGTAAAGAATCCCCCTGCAATGTGGGAGCCCTGAGTTCGATCCCTGGGTGGATAAGATTCCCTGGAGAAAGGAAAAAGCACTATTTGGAGGAACTCTACTCACAAGTCACAATTTCCCCGAGGTTGTACTCCAAGTGACATGAAAACCTACCATGATTTTCTGAAGTTCAGAAAGGGGGTTGGGCAGCACCCAGATCACACTGTACCCACTGCAGTATGCTCCCTGAGCACTCCAGGGAAGTATCCCCTAAAAGGAAAAGTCCTGAAAAAGACATTTACATTCTTAGATCTTCTCTTACTGGAAACACATACAAGTACATAAGTTCACCCAATTAAGACAGTCAACATTAGGCTGACTACTAAACTCTGATAATTATATAATTAATTATTAGCTATGAGTTTTAATATCACTAAACTTTGAGGCAATGTGCCAGATACTTGACAGAATTAACTTATTTAATGTTCTCAATAGCCCTTTAAAACAGGCATTTTATCCCCATCTTAAAGATGAGAGGTTTCCCAGGTGGCACTAGTAGTAAAGAACCCATCTGCCAAGGTAGGAGACGTAAGAGTCATGAGCTCGATTCCTGGGTCAGGAAGATCCCCTGGAGAAGGGCATGGCAACCCACTCAGAATTCTGGCCTGGAGAATCCCATGGACAGAGGAGCCTGGAGGGCCACAGTCCATAGGATCGCAAAAAAGTCGGCCATGACTGAAGCAACTTAGCATGCACACAAAGATAAGAGACCAACTCAAAAGCACTAGGTAACTTGCCTGATGTCATAGAGCTGCAAACAGAAGAGTCTGGAGGCAAACTCAGTGGGTCAGACTCCAAAACTTTAGCAGTCGACATTGTTCTAGGCTGGCTTATGGTCTGGTCTACTCAAAAGTAGTGGTGGGTGTGTTTTTTAGGTCAACCCCAAGATATAAACTTAACTCACAAGATTTTTAAAAATAGAATTGCACTAAAAATTTAGTTGAAATATAACCACACCACATATTAATTACACACAATTCAGTGATAGTTATCTTGAGTGATAGGGGTACATGGTGCATGGGCACTTAATGGATCCCAAGAGAGGAAATGTAAAATAGTGGGAGAAGAGTTGGATCCCAGGGAATGAGGATGAAGAGTTTTGATGAAAGGAGAAAGACAGCCCCAAACCTCTTGAAAGAATATCCCTGAGGGAAGAGAATTCACCCTGAAGTAGTGAAAGAGCCTGGGTTCCACATCGCTTCCCTGGTATGCTCACCACCACTGGGGATACCACTAAAAATATCTGATCCAGTGTGAAGGGCTTTGTCTTCAGTTGATCAGAAAATCCTAAAGTAGAGCTGGGAAACTACAAGACATGGTAAACATGATTCAAAACTGAGATGCTGATGAAGGAATTAAAATGCTGATGGAGAGACTGAGCCAGACTTCACCATGAGATCAGCACTGCTTGAGGATGCTATGGCTTCAACATAAAAGGGTGTCATTGATGACACAAGGTCATACTTGAAGGACTTTTGGAACTGTATCTCAGTGATTATTCTGGTTTTATAGAGGTTCACAGCCCAAGATAATTTTTTATACTATTGTTATTATCTGCTACCTTTTGAATAATCTCCCCCAGTTTATGTGGGCAGAAAATAGCAAATAATATGCAATGTGGTACACAGAGTCTTGTGCAAAGCTAGGTCAATAATCTTGAAGATAAGGATGCTATTTTATTTCTAAACTCAGAGTTTAACATTTATCACATTTATCACTATTAGAATGACCTCTGCTAAATTTTTACACCATTTCTTTCTGAGTCTATATCTTCAGTGGTGTTGAATCTTACATACAACATATTGGCCATCTATTCACTTTGTTGTTCAAGTCACTGATTAAAATGGCCACCTACTTACAAATCAGGGAAACAATTTTTCAGCATACCAGCTAACCACCCTGCAAACTGTTAGCAACGCATGAGTCAAGATTCAGATGCCTTTCATCATAAGGACAGAGCCTGCCACCATTCCCCTGAGGGCCTCAGCTACCTCATACATTTCCAGCAACGTGGCTAGAGTCATTAAGTGCCAAAAGCTTCTGAGAAGGGGCTTCCCAGGTGGCTCAATGGTAAAGAATTCACTTGCCAGTGCAGAAGACATAGTAGATGTGAGTTCAATCCCTGGGCTAGGAGGAGCCCCTGGAGCAGGAAATGGCAACCTACTCCAATATTCTTGACTGGAAAATTCCATGGACAGAGGAGCCTGGCAGACCACACCCCATGGGGTCACAAAAAAGTAGACATAACTGAGCGCACACACACACAAATAGAGGAGAAATTAAGAGGAGTGAATGCTTTAAAAAATTGATTTTTTTTGTCCTTTTATTATGCTTCAGAGAGTGTTTAATATAGGGAAGAATTTCCCTTACTATCTTCCTAACTAATAATGCATTCTTCTTCAAAACAATTCCAAAGTAAAAAAACATTTGGGAAATCCTGGTTAGACAAGGGTCTTAGGTGCAGCACCTCAGAGTCAGAGCCTTTCATAGTTTACTGCACACGGTGCCTCCAAGAGAGCAGTGTGTGCCTTCCTTAATGGTCCCGAATACTGTAGCTTAATTTGTGGCTCAGACGATAAAGAATCTGCCTGCAATGCAGGAGACCCAGGTTCAACTCCTGGGTCAGGAAAATCCCCTGGAGAAGGGAATGGCAACCCACTTCATTATTATTGTCTTGGAAATCCCAAGGCAAGAGGAGCCTGGTGGGATCCATAGGATCGTAAAGTCCATGGCCTCGGAGGAAGTCACAGAAAGCATATAAGTGATGGCATTTCAGGCAGATCTTACAGTACATACAGGAGAACTTGTTGGACAGAGACTATATGCAGCAGAAAAAACAGCATAGGCAATGACATGAGATTAAGAGTGAGGGTGTGATCAAGAATAGTTTTAACATTCAAAAGGACAATCCCATAAGAGACGGTGGTAGGGAGAACAAGCTAAAAAAGTGGATTCCTATCCAATTTCAAGGAGGCTTGTGGGTCCAAATTTCAAATAATTTGAAATTATTCTATAGGCCAAAGAGAGACACCATGAGCTTTAAAGCAGGAAAATGACGTGATAAGATTTATTTATAGGAAGATGAACTGGGCAGCAGTATAGAAGGGGTAGCAGGGAGATATCCAGGTGGCAGAGAAAGACTGATTGCAAAGCTGCTGTGAAGGTCAAGATGCAAGGTGACCAGGGCCAAAATAAAACTAGCAGTGCTGAAGACAGAGGAGAGCTGGGTCTAGAAGAAAAGTCTGGTGTAGGACTAACAGGATAGGATGTGGCGGTTATCTCAGGATGCAGGTTTAAAAAAAGGTGAGAAATGAAGAATGATGATAGAAGTTCATAGCCTGACGATGATGATATTACTGAGACAACAAAAGGTAACAGGAGAAAAGATACTTCTCATTATATGTTATAAGGAATCAGTTTGAACTTCTTAGGTATGAGATAACAGGGACATCTAAGTACCAAGTGGAGAATGAATCATTAGGCAGAGAGAAATAATGGTCTAGAAAAATGAAGTGCAAGGCTGAATGTGTCCCCAAAGAGTTAGTGGTGTTTTTATGGCAGTAAAAACACTATATATGGCCTATGCCTAATATTCCAGGGTAATAACAATGATAAAAGAGAGAAAAATAGACTGTCCTTCCAACTCAGGATGATATAACTAAATTTTCCCACCTACAATGTCCTCTCTGTCCCATTTACCACAGTACTTCAGAGTGAAAAAAGTAAAAGTCACTCAGTCATTGTTTAACTCTTTGGGACCCCACGGACTGTAGCCTGCCAGGCAAGAGTACTGGAGTGGGTTGTCATTTTCTTCTCCAGGGGAGCTTTCCAACCCAGGGACTGAACCTAGGTCTCCTGCATTGCAGGCAGATTCTTTCCTGTTTGAGCCACTAGGGAAAGAGAGAGAAACAGAAAGTGAAAGTCGCTCAGTCATCTCCAACTCTATACAGTCCATGGAATTCTCCAGGCCAGAATACTGGAGTAGGCAGGAATCAAACTGGGGTCTCCTGCATTGCAGGTGGATTACTAACTGAGCGATCAGGGTAGCCCTGAGAGAAATAGACCCTCCCCCCAACTCAGGATGACATAACTAAATTTTTCCCTCTACAATGTCCTTTCTGTCCTATTTACCACAGTGCTTCAAAAACTACTATTCAGATCAGTTCAGTTGCTCAGTCGTGTCCGACTCTTCGTGACCCCGTGAATCGCAGCACGCCAGGCCTCCCTGTCCATCACCAACTCCCGGAGTTCACTCAGACTCACGTCAATCGAGTCAGTGATGCCATCCAGCCACCTCATCCTCTGTCGTCCCCTTCTCCTCCTGCCCCCAATCCCTCCCAGCATCAGAGTCTTTTCCAATGAGTCAACTCTTCGCATGAGGTGGCCAAAGTACTGGAGTTTCAGCTTTAGCATCATTCCTTCCAAAGAAATCCCAGGGTTGATCTCCTTCAGAATGGACTGGTTGGATCTCCTTGCAGTCCAAGGGACTCTCAACAGTCTTCTCCAACACCACAGTTCAAAAGCATCAATTCTTCAGTGCTCAGCCTTCTTCACAGTCCAACTCTCACATCCATACATGACCACTGGAAAAACCATAGCCTTGATTAGACAGACCTTAGTCGGCAAAGCAATTTCTGCTTTTGAATATGCCATCTAGGTTGGTCATAACTTTTCTTCCAAGGAGTAAGCATCTTTTAATCTCATGGCTGCAATCACCATCTGCAGTGATTTTGGAGCCCAAAAATATAACGTCTGATACTGTTTCCACTGTTTCCCTATCTATTTCCCATGAAGTGAGTGACTCACTAATCTCATAGGCAGGTTTCTTCAATACTCAGAGATGGAATTCACAGTAACCAACCAGGTCACATGGAATCCTAGCTGGGCATACTCTTTGACACTCTTGACCTCTCTTGGACCTCTTCACATGCGTATTCTTTCATTCTCGGTTCAACGATCACTGCTCTTCAGCAAATTACATCAAGCATTTGTTAAGTCACAATGGCAGACACAAGGATGTATAAGGGATGATAGATGTATACAAGGAACGCGTGATTTCCAAAGAAATCTTTCTGTAAAAATGTCTTGTAGATGGCACTAGTACTAATCTAAACCTGGAAGTTGTGAGTATTAGCAGAAACGAGTACTTAAAGAAGCTATGAGGGGCTTCTCTGGTGGTCCAATGGTTAAGAATCCACCTGCCAATGCAAGGGACATGGATTCAATCTCTGGTTTGGGAAGATTCCCACATACCATGAGGCAACTAAGCCCAAATATATATTTCACCATATGAATCAGACCATCTCATAAAGGATAAGTCCTCCTAAGTATGAAGTTTTAGCTGCTATAAATTGGCCACTCTCCTGACCTTCAGCAACCTGCCAACTCCTTCAGGCCACATCCTGCCAACTCCTTTAGCACCCTGCCAACTCCTTTGGCAAACTATGTAAGAAAAACTGTATACAACTATTCTTACTTAGTATTACACAAGGTGGAAATCTAGGAATGTGCTCTAAAGCATAATACCACTGGAAGCTTGGCTTTCTTTTTTTTCTTTATTTTAGGCTCCCTATTAGCATGACATTTTGTATAGAGAGCAAACTGATGACAGAAATGAGCCTTTTTGGAGATTACCCTTTACTCTCCTTGCAGAGCTGTACTATACAGCCCTAAGACATGTGAGGCCAAAAGAGAGTCAGCATCACTGATAGTCTCTGCTGTCTTCAGAGTGTGTGTTTGCGCCCAGTTGCTGACTCTTTTGTGACCCCATGGAGTTTTCAAGGCAAGAATACTGGAGTGGGTTGCCATTTCCTCCTCCAGGGGATCTTCCTGACCCAGAGATCAAACCAATATCTCTTGTGTCTTCTGTATTGGCAGGTGGATTCTTTACCACTGTGCTACCTGGGAAGCCCTGTCTTCCAGGGCTTTATCTAAATATCATACAGCTCTTCCTGTGGATCAGATGAGTCAGACTGCCTCCTGCACTGTTGAATCTAAAGATGCGAGAAACTCTTATGTCCCCCTAAAACCTTTAGTTCAATTCAGTTCAGTTGCTCAGTCATGTGTGACTCTTTGTGACCCCATGAATCGCAGCACGCCAGGCCTCCCTGTCCATCACCAACTCCCGGAGTTCATTCAAACTCATGTCCATCGAGTCAGTGATGCCATCCAGCCATCTCACCCTCTGTCGTCCCCTTCTCCTCCTGCCCCCAATCCCTCCTAGCATCAGAGTCTTTTCCAATGAGTCAACTCTTTGCATGAGGTGGCCAAAGTACTGGAGTTTCAGCTTTAGCATCATTCCTTCCAAAGAAATCCCAGGGCTGATCTCCTTCAGAATGGACTGGTTGGATCTCCTTGCAGTCCAAGGGACTCTCAAGAGTCTTCTCCAGCACCACAGTTTAAAAGCACCAATTCTTCGGTGCTCAGCTTTCTTCACAGTTGGGATATATGAAAATTTAGATAAATCTTTAGTAAGATAGAAGCTGATTTCAGAGACCAATCCCATGACTGTCTATTATCTACATTAATAATGGCTAAATTCTAATTCAATTCATCTGATTATAATTCAATGACTCCATTTATTCAGGTAGTATTTATTGAGTTCTACCATTGACTAGGTACTTTCATACCTGTTGGAGACACAAAGATGAATAAGCTGTGGAGATACAAAAATCAATAAACTATCCTCACAAATATCACTTTCCACATATGAGACAATTCCATAAAATGTTAACTATAATTTAGTACATTACATACTATACATAGAACAATGTGCTAAGTGTGCAAAGGACGCAATATGAACATGTGCTAAGGAAAAATGAAGGAGAGAGACTCTACATAGATGAATATATTCATGTGTTCACTTTTGCAACAGATATAAATAAGTGCCTACTCTGATCCAGGTTCTATACTAGGCTCTGGGTTCACTGCAGATGGCAAGACAGATAAAATCACTCTCTCAAAAAGCTTATACATTCTATAGGGGGTGAAAGACACTACAGGAATTTCAAATGGTAGTAAATACTGTAAAGAAAATAAATGTATCAGAGTATCTAGGCAGGAAGGAGAGTTACTCTGAGGAAGACTCTCTGAGCAGAGAACAGAATTACAAATGACGTAGGGTGCAGCTTGCTTGGGGCAGGTGCATGGGGATGACCCAGAGAGATGTTGTGGGGAGGGAGGTGGAGGGGGTTCATGTTTGGGAACGCATGTAAGAATTTAAGATTTTAAAATTTAAAAAAAATAAATAAATAAAAAAAAAATCATCATGGAAAAAAATAAAAATAAAAATAAAACATCAAAAAAAAAAAAAAAAAAAAAACAAATAGAAGTCAGCTATGTGGAGAACAGAGAATCAATAACCAAGTCAGAGAACAAAGTCTTCAGGAAGGTACATCTGAAAAGACATGATAAGTCTTCTGAGATGAAAGCTCAGTGTATGTTTAGCGTGATGAAAGAAGGGAGAATAGAGGTACAAAATGAGAACAGAGAGGCAGATGGGGGTCCAATCACAAAGAGAATAGTAGTAAGAAGCTTTCAATTAAGCATGAAAAAGAGTTCTTGCAGTATTTTAAACAGGAAAGCGACATTTTGGTTTACATTTTTAAATTTTAGGCTATTACTGTGTTGAAAGTAGATTGTGGGACAAAGTAGTAAGAAAGAAGCACATTAATTTCACTGTATAGTTGAAACAGTGGTCTGGGACTAGACTAGCAGCAGTAAAGAAGGAAAAAAGGAGATAAGTGGAGGGTATTTTGAAGGGAAGTCAATCACATTTGCTGATGTACACCAAAGATGAGGAAAAGATGAATGGAGAATGACTTCTAACAACTGACTCTAAGTTGATAGACAATGGTCCCTTTTATGTTCCCTCTGGTTTGGTCATGTTAAGTTTGAAGCCTACAAACACCTTGAAATTCAAAAAAGGCATCTGGATAATATTCATGTGCCAAACTGAATGTTCATTTTTACTGCTTGATATCTTGGCAGCATTTAGCACAGTTGACCTCTTCCTCTTGAATCCTCTTGTATTCCATGACACCATATTCTCATGGGCTTCTCTTGCCTCATTATCACTACTTCTGGGTCTGCTTGGCTGGCTCTGCTTGACCGCTAAAGGTCAATTCTACAATTTAATTCTACAATTCTACCTTTTGCTTTTCTCTATATACCTCTACACATCTACTAGGGAGTCAAACCCAGTACCTTGGCATGCCATCAATTTGTCAGTGGGTACAGCTAGAGTCAGTCCAGTGACAGTAAAGAACAATCAGAAGAGTCAGAAGAATAGTCCATATCCATGCATGACCAGTCTAAGGATAGCCATAGGCAACAGGGATCCAGCACAAGAGGAAAACAACAGTCTAACCATGGTCAAAGAGGAAACAACTATAGACAGTCAAGATCTCAACAAGCCCCAAAACTAGTCCTGGATAGATTGGGTCTATGCAAGAAAATCTGGGTCGGCAATAAGAGGATATGTATCCAAGCATGGCTAGTCAGGAAAGAGTTCCAGACATTCAGGATCATCTCATGGCCAATGTTTACCTACAGAGGCTAGAGTCAGTATAAGTACACAGTGGTGCCCAGGTACAGTCAATTTAGTTACAGTGAAAGACAATCAGAAAACTGAGATAGACAGTCAGCATCAAGTCATGAATAGTCTGAGTATAGTCGTAAACGATCAGTTCAGTTCAGTTCAGTTCAGTCGCTCAGTCGTGTCCGACTCTTTGCGACCCCATGAATCACAGCACACCAGGCCTCCCTGTCCATCACCAACCCCCGGAGTTCACTCAAACTCACGTCCATAAAGTCGGTGATGCCATCCAGCCATCTCATCCTCTGTCGTCCCCTTCTCCTCCTGCCCCCAATCCCTGCCAGCATCCGAGTCTTTTCCAATGAGTCAACTCTTCGCATGAGGTGGCCAAAGTACTGGAGTTTCAGCTTTAGCATCATTCCTTCCAAAGAAATACCAGGGCTGATCACAATCAAAGTATGACAAAATAAGAAACAAGGTTCTAGTCACAGACAATCATAAAATAGTGCTAGATCCTCAAGACAAACATCTGTCCATGGGCAGTTTGAATATATACACAGAGAATCTGGGCCCAATACAGGGCCCGATACAAGAAGACATGGATCCAGCCACAGTCATTTAAGAGAGAGCTCCAGACACTTCTCACCTCTGCAGTCTAGATTTAGTACAAACAAACAGTAGTAATCTAGTTTTACTCAGTCCAGTGACAATGGACAATCAGGAGACTGGATAGACGGTCACTTACTTCCCATAGTCCACCTCAGTGTTACCAAACAATGAAACGGTTTCAGAGGCATTTCAGGTGTCCACAGTGCATCTCCTTATGGTGTGACATGCTCAGCCTAAACTGCCAGGCTCCTCTGTCCATGGGATTTCCCAGGCAAGAATACTGGAGTGGGTTGCCATTTCCTTCTCCATAGCGGTGGTAAAGGAGACTCAGACAAAGAGTCAACATAAACCTATAGACAATGTGAGTAGGGGCCATGGACAAACAGAACCAAAAAAATAACTCCCCAAAAGATCCATTCATGAACATTTCTGAAGACAATGTTAGAAACTCCGGGTCTAGTCATAAATAAATGTTATCTACTCATGAGCAGCCAGAATCCAACACCAAAAGAACAATGTATACAACAAGTTATTTCCATGAAAAATTTAGGCACAGTAATAATCAGGCAGGAGATAGTACACTCAGAAGACAGACAAGTCAAACCAAGGTCAATTTGGGTCTAATCACATATAGACAGCCATTAGTAGAAACAAAGGCAAACATCTGGGTTGTAACTACAAACATCGTAGTTATAGAAGTGCTAAATATGACTACAGATGCCTGAACATAATAGAACAGAACATTAAGCCTTGATTCCAGTCACTGAAATTTGGGATTAAAAGTACAACAAGCTTAGGCTTGATCACTCAGGATCTGCTTCTAATCATTCAGAGTTCAGATCAACAGGTAAGACAGGAAGGCAAGGATTTCATTTTAGGTACTCACGAAATATCAATAACCTCAGATATTCAGATGACACCACCCTTATGGCAGAAAGTGAAGAACTTTAGCCTCTTGATGAAAGTGAAAGAGGAGAGTGAAAAAGTTGACTTAACACTCAACATTCAGAAAACTAAGATCATGGCATCCACTCCCATCACTTCATGGCAAATAGATGCGGAAACAGTGAAAACGGTGGCTGACTTTATTTGGGGGGGGCACCAAAATCACTGCAGATGGTGATTGCAGCCATGAAATTACAAGACATTTACTCCTTGGAAGGAAAGTCATGACCAACCTAGACAGCATATTAAAAAGCAGAGACATTACTTTGTCAACAGAGGTCCGTCTAGTCAAGGCTATGGTTTTTCCAGTGGTCATGTATGGATGTGAGAGTTGGACTACAAAGAAAGCTGAGCACTGAAGTATTGATGCTTTTGAACTGTGGTGCTGGAGAAGACTCTTGAGAGTCCCTTGGACTGCAGGGAGATCCAACCAGTCCATTCTAAAGGAGATCAGTCCTGGGTGTTCATTGGAAGGACTGATGTTGAAACTGAAATAGCAATACTTTGGCCACCTAATGCGAAGAGCTGACTCATTGGAAAAGACCCTGATGCTGGGAAAGATTGAGGGCGGGAGGAGAAGGGGGCAGCAGAGGATGAGATGGTTGGATGGCATCACCAATTCAATGGACATGGGTTTGGGTAGACTCCAGCAGTTGGTGATGGACAGGGAGGCCTGGCGTACTATGGTTCACAGGGTCGCAAAGAGTTGGACACGACTGAGTGACTGAAATGAACTGAACTGAACTCAAGAATAAGTTATAAACTTAATTTGATACCAGTAATCAGTCTGAATCTAACAGAGGTGGAAGACCATCAATTGCAGGATTCAATAAGAGTTAAATATGAGCACTCAAGTTTTGAAGTTTCTGCCAAGTCTGATATTACATGTGACTCAAAGCTGACCTATTAGGTCTTACAGCCTCATCAGATCACTAGGACTGCAATATCTTGAGTTTATAGACAGAAGTTTCAAGTGTTTGGTTTCAGACTGTCTAACTGCATAAAAGTTGCCAATAAAAAGCATAAATATTCTGTCTTGCCTCATTCATTATCCATTATCTAACTTTGTAAGTGGTTAAAAAAAAAATTGATCCAGACAGGCTGAGAACTAAGGATGGAACTTTGCAGAACAAAAGCATTTACAGGACTTGAAGATGAGCCTTCAAAATATCCTGAAACTTAGGTCATAAAGGGTTGACAAGTAAATAGAAGATAAGGAAGTCAGAGACAGGGAGTGCTCACTGCTCTCTTAGAAAGCAGAGTTATGAATGGGTGGGAAGAATAAGATGATGGAGATAACTTAGATGACAATTCATCATCTCCTATCTCAAGTCCTCCCTTTCTCATGCATTGCTTTTCTCAGTGTGTATGATAACAACACAGTCATCCAAGCCAGAAGACGGGTACTCCCACTCCCTCATCTCTCACCTCACTGACCTTCCTGATTCGACCTCATCTCCCTACTGTCAAGTAACACAGCAGTGAATCAGATCATGCCTCCCCTCTGCTCAAAACCCTACACAATAAATAAGCCAACCATAATATAGTATGTTAGACATTTGGATTGCATAGAACAAGCAGGGGAGGCCTTATGAGGCGGTAATATTTCAACAAAGACTTGAAGGAGATAAAAGATTAAGCCAAATGGAGGCTGAGGGAAGACATTCTTAAAATAAAATTCCTAAGGGAAGAGTGTGCCTGAAGGTTCTGGAGAATAACGAGGAAGCAGTGGGGCTTCAGATTTAAGCAGCAGAGTCTATGAGGAGAGAGCAAGTAGGAAGAGAAAAGGTCAGAAAGGAAAGTAAGGCCCAATCAGCTTCACACTCAAAAGATCCACTACATTTCCCCTGTTCTTCCAGCCCTCTCCACCTTCCTCTGCCCTTCCCCATCCCCATGCCCCTCCTCCCCCCCACTAACACACGTGCACACACACACACACACACACACACACACACACACACACACTAAAAGACAAAGGTTCCGGATCTCACTCCCAACAACCAAGGTCTTAGCTTACCCCCTCCCACACATGAAGTTCCAACAACGCCTTTGCTGTCTCCCATGCTAGCAGGTTTTTTGTGCCACCTCTGTAACACCTGGAGAATCCCTAGGGAGCACCCCCAATCACCCTCCTTCACCTGCCCACATTGATGGACTAGGTGTACATGCAGAAAGCCTCACATAGTTAGGAACTAAGGGTTCCTTAAGCTATAAATGGCCATGTCAATAAGAGAATCAAATAGCAAGTTAAAGAGATAGAAACACACTAGCGAAAGATATTGACAGAATAAATAAAAGGATACAAGTAAGAATGAGCACTAGATTCCCAGTATATGGGGCGTTTGTGAGCACTTCAAGGAGAAAAGTGAGAATCAGTTCAGTCGCTCAGTCGTGTCCAACTCTTTGCGACCCCATGGACTGCAGCAAACCAGGCTTCCCTGTCCATCACGAACTCCCAGAGCTTGCTCAAATTCATGTCCATCAAGTTGGTGATGCCATCCCACCATCTCATAATCTTTCCCAGCATCAGGGTCTTTTCCAATGAGTCAGGTCTTCACATCAGGTGGCCAAAAAAAGAGAGAATACTGAGACAGAATAGGAAAAGGAAGGCCAGTCCTCAAGCAGAGATATTCCAGGGCCTGGGACTGGAGCTTAAAATAGATCAACATATCATACAAAGCTATAAAATTATACAAGATCCATTGTTTATTCTTTTGAGATAAGGAACAAATTAACCCTGTACCTAGGGAGAATATGAGGGAAAGGCTTCCTGGCCAGTTTTATATTACAGCTAACTTCTTTTGATTCCATTTATCCCCTAATCAAGACCAGAAACACTCTCTGCGGTTATTCCCATGTCTTTACACAGTCTCCTCTTTCAAAGACACTAAACTTTAAAGAACACTCAGAAATTACTTGAGGATTTGAAGGTAAAAGGATGAGGCTTTCCCTAGCATTTCCATCAGACTCAGCAGATGGCGCTATAGGAACAGTGCGCCTTGCAGACAAGGGTGAAAATTTGACTGAACAGGGGTGGAAAGGACCTATTTATCCTCACCAGTCTTATTTGTTTATTGGTTGTTTTGTTTTGTTTTAAGTTAAAATTAGAGTCCTCATGAACTGTCCTTCACACCCTTTCTTTTCCAAGAAAAGAAAAAAAAATTGAGTTTGAATCTTCCTTCTCAATAACTGAGTGACTAGAAACAAGCTTTGTTTTTGAACTTCAGTTTTTTCATCTGAAAAATGGAGGTAAGATTACCCACATCATATGGTTGTTGTGAGGATTGATAGGATGAAGTACATAAGGGCACAGCAGATAATAGGTCTGTGGCGGATTCATGTCAATGTATGGCAAAACCAATACAATATTGTAAAGTAATTAGCCTCCAATTAAGATAAATAAATTTATATTTTAAAAAATAAAACAGTTCTAAAATTTTTTGAAATGCAAAAAAAAGAAGAAGAAATCTCTTCTCCTGAATCCTTTCACCTCCAAGGGGAAAACCAAGAACCAGACGATGGTGGGCTGGGGAACAGGACTTCATGCCCACCCTGTTAATGTAAAGAACATGCTCTGGTGAAATCACAAATCTCAGTTTTAGAAAGGACTTCTGTGACAATCATTCCAGCTCTTACATTAGTAATTCTCAAAAGGTAGACAAGAGGCCAAAATTTGGCACACTCAGCGTGGTTGTTTTCTCATGACATTAAACTGAGAAGTAAAGCTCATCAAACACCGGTTGTTGATTTTGGAGGAAAATCAGAAAATAAAGTACTGAAAGGATTAAAACTGCTACATGATACATGAAAGTTCCTTTAATACCCCTGACAATAAAGACAGTTACTTCGTAAAAAGCTCACTGCACTTTCAGCCAACACAGATGTTAAAAGTTTGCCCCTTATATCAAGTCAAAATTTACCACCCTTGAACAGTCACTTTTTCCCCTTCCTGCCACCTCATGTATGCTGATTTTCACAGACATACACACTTTTCTTTCCCAACTGTTTGTGGTTCCGATGTCCCACACTTCCCAGCCCTTCTCTTCCCTTTAGATTCTCATCTCCTGTGAATAATTCTCCTCTCCTTTCTTGGCAAGTAAATACAGAACAGGGCCAGCAGGAGGCAAACTACAGCCCACAGGCCATACATACGGCATCACCAATTTGTTAAAAATGGCACACAGCCAAGAATGCTTTCTACACTCTTAAGGATTGGGGAAAAAAAAAATATGTCACATGTGAAATTATGAAATTTAAGGGTCAAGTCAGTCAATAGGTTTTACTGAAACACAGCCATGCTGATCTGTTTACACATCATCTATGATGCTTTCACGCTACAAGAACAGAGGTGAGTAGTTGCAACAAAGTCCACCTGGTCTACAAGCCTATAATATTTAATACCTGATCCTAATAAATTAATAATTATTAATTATTAAATTAATAATTTTAATACAGAAAAGCTTGCCAACCCCTCCTGCAGGGGCCCCAAAAACATGTTTCACCCACAATGCGTTCTTCCCTCTGTGGTGACAGCCAGCTCCTGCAGGAAATTAGCCCTCAACAAATTCCACCTCCCCTGCAATTCCACAGTCTCAGTCACACCTCTGATGAAGCGTGACAACCTGGCCCAAATCAGGCATCCAGAGGAAACATGGCCACAGAATGGATACTGACTCTGCAGCCCTCTGAGTAACACTTAGAACAAAGCATGCAGCCTAATAATGGTTGAATTTGGAATCATATAATTTATCATTTCCCAATAGTTGCTACCACTCCTTCCCAATCCCTGATGATCATATTGTGTAAGCTGTAAGTCTATGTGACTTCACCTAGCTTCAGTGAGACTTGTGCTACACATTTCCAACAGACGGAGTGTAAAGTCTTCAGGGACGATTCCTAATGTAAAGGAAGATTTAGTTAAGACTTAGTTTATATCCAGGGAAAATCATGTCCTCTGAAGCGAACAGAGGAAGAGAGAAGGCAGACCCTAACCTGCGAAAAAACAGAAGTGATCAGTGCAGATACTGCAGTCATGAGCCTTACTCCTCTTTCAATTTAATTTGACAGACATCTATGGGGACCTTTATGTGCCAACCAATGTGGTGTGTCTGCAAATGACACAGAGATTATATAAAGCCTGTTCTCTGTTCTAAAGAGTTCATAGCCTGGAAGTGACAAAGGCACATGGACAAATAAATACGTGTGTGTATGAATGGATATGCATCAAATAACTAACGGCAGCTATTTCTGGGCAATAAGAGTACATACATTTTCATTAACCTTTCTATATTTATCTATATTTTCTAATTTTATTAATATTAATTACATAGTAAGACAATTTTAAAAGGCTATGATAGTGTATGATTAATACAAATAAGAGATAAATTATATCTCTCTCTTAAGTAATTCAGGAAAGATTTCCTACAGAATATGAACGGTAAGGTTCAAAAATGAATAGCAATTTTCCAAGCAGATAACAACAAAAAATATTCCAAAATATATATATGAAATAGTATGATATATTCAGAAATGTTTATGAAGTTAATTACTGGTTGAGCACAAAGAAGAATAGGGAGTAAACAGATGTGGTTGTAGAGTGGCCACAGGCCAGATTATGAGGAACTCTGAATACCATGCTAGAAAGAGCTTGGATTTCTTTCCAAGGTTAAATACTGGTTGAGTGAAAGCTGCATTTATGAATGGTCACTAAGGTTTCAGACAGTAAAGAATCCACCTGCAATGCAGGAAACCCAGATTCGATCCCTAGATCAGGAAGATCCCCTGGAGAAGGGCATGGCAACCAACTCCAGTATCCTTTCCTGGGGAATTCCATGGACAGAGGAGACTGGTGGGCTACACTGCATGGGGTCACAAAGAGTTGGACATGACTGAGTGGCTTAGCACACACACAGGCACACACTATGGTCTCATAAACAGACTCAAGTAAAGAGATAAAAGAGCCTCTGCAATCATTATCCATTCCAAGAGTTAATAATAGCATGGGCGACACCTTGACTGGAATCTTAAATAAGAAAAAAGTTTAAAAAAGACAGTTTGACTAGATGATCTTCAGGGTTCTTTCTAAAGATCTGATTTCATGATTTATCAACATTTGGTCTCTGGTGTCCCTGCACACACTCCACTCAACTTCAATTAAAGTTGATAATTCATAATCAATACATTATGCTTCATACCTTGTTGAGCAGCAAAGAGGTCTCTGGCAGGTGGGGTTGATACTAGCCCAGATTTGGGAACTGCTAATGCAATCTCAGGTGGGTGGGTAAGGAAGTGACAAAGTGGAGATGGAGGTGGAACTGGACTTGTGTGGAACTAGACTTGTGGAATGAATTAGGACATCTCAAAGAGAGCAGCTCCTCCCTAAGATGGACCATTATTCCTTCTATAAAAGGCCACTGTCCCCATTAGCAGCACCCTGTAAGCTACTTCAGCCTCCATCCTACTTGTTCCTCTGGTGAACCAGGTAAGTGAGGAGCATTTAGGGGTATAAATTATGAGCATCCATGACGTGCTCTAAGGCAAACAGGCTCTGGGTACCAGGCTCCTTTTTAATATACATACTTGGGGGAACTTTGGTATAAATTTAACTTTGTTGAGGAGGAAAGTGAAGACTGAGATGAGTAGTATGTCCTTCTTTGGTGTCATTTCCTTAAAGATCACAAGGCTCGTTATCCACCAGGAAAGTTGCCTCCTTTGAGATTTTTCTCTCTGCTGTAAAGCCTGAGAGTCATGCTCATCATCCGCAGTCACACTCAACTCTTTGCTATACTATAGACTGTAGCCTGTCAGGCTCCTCTGTCCATGGGATTCTCTAGGCAAGAATACTGGAGTGGATTGCCATTTCCTCCTCCAGGGGATCTTTCTGACCCAAGGATTGCACTCACATCTCCTGGGTCTCCTGCATTGGCAGGAGGATCCTTTACCACTCACTGGACCGCTTGGGAAGCCCAAAGCCTGAGGGTCAGTCCTGCTTAAAGAATAAAAACAGAAGCTGAGCCTCATAGCCAATAGCTCCTAGCTCCATATTGCCTAGGCTTATGGTTGGTTTTGCCTATTTTGTCTACTTCCTCTGGCCTAGAGTCTTGAGCATCCAAGTGAGTCCTGGTGCCTCTCAGCTAGAGTCAGGCACAAACAAAGATGATGGGGCTGTCCCTCCCTAGAGTGAGGGTTTGTATCTAGAGAGAACTGAGGAAGTGGATAGACTAGCACCTAGGATTCCTATAGCTCCACAACAAAGCTCTCAAAACTATCCCTGGTAGAAGCAGGGAGCCTGAAACAGAAAGTGATTGCTGCTGCATTTACTCAGGCATAGAAAGAAGAGACACTGTTCCTAATTACATCACTTTCTTGCTACTTGGGTTGAACCAGTCATTCAACTCTGGATTGGTCCTTGATTGCGACAGGATGAAATTAATTATGGCTGACTAATGCTGCACAATTATTACAAATGACTCTACTTATCTATTTAAACATGAGAAAAGGATAATAGTAGGTGGATCTCTGTCCTTATTTTCCCTCTAGGTTAATTTTAATTTACAAAAGGATGCCAAAACTCCTAAAAAGCATCGTTACTGTCATCGATATTTTCTACCAATATGCCAACCAGGATGGGGAGTGTGACATGTTGAACAAGGCAGAACTGAAAGAACTTTTGGAAAATGAGTTTGGTCAAATTCTGAAGGTAAGAATTCCGTGTCAGGACTGAACACAGCTGCAATTCTTTTTGTCACCCCTTCCTACACTTTTGTCATAGATATCAAACTCATAGAGGACTTTTCCTACTTGCTGATAATGGAGTTTAGCACAGGCTTGCAGTAAGGTCAAAAGTTGATCCATAATTTTTCCATAACATGTCCAAGGGAAGTGATCCTACTAAACAATAGGGGGAAAATCAATGGATTAAACAATGTCCTGTGTGAGTAATTCTTCTGGAAAGAAACTGAGCTTGTTCTCAGAAAAACTGCAAAATAGATGAAATTTATCTTCTTCCCTTTCTTTGCCTTTCTTCAGATATCCTGACCACTGTCCATTTCTGAGATTCTGGCATAATAATGCTTCTGAGTTCAGGAAATTAGCATTACTCCTAAATCATAAAATAAATACCACCCTCTAATGTTAGCTAAGGAGTAAATATTTGTAAACTTATATCTAGCTCTTGATCTTCAATTCATTAAATCAAGCTGTGTACTGAATAGTTTTATTTGGATTCGTATGGAGGTCTTAAATTCGATACCAGATGTGAAACTCATCATCTGCCCCTCTAAACTCCTTACTCCTCTTCAACCAAGGCATAATCTGGTGCGAT
Source organism: Capra hircus (assembly GCF_001704415.2). Taxonomy (NCBI): domain Eukaryota; kingdom Metazoa; phylum Chordata; class Mammalia; order Artiodactyla; family Bovidae; genus Capra; species Capra hircus. The sequence continues at coordinate 102,116,749 of NC_030810.1, read as the reverse complement.
TCTTGGCTTTCTCTCTCAGCAGGATCCTCCACCCTCCAACCCCATAAAATTCACCAACAGTCTCTCAACAGCTCATTTCTCTCCATCACTATTACTAATCCTTGGGTTCAGACCACCTTCTACTTCCATGTTCAATATTATATGCAAATAGAATCATTTCACAACTCAACTCAAAATCCTTCACAGTTCCCAGTGCTAAAATTCCAGATTTCCTTAACACAACTCAAAATACGTGATCTAGTCCTGATTTATCTCTCCAGTCATATCTCTTGACTATTGAGACTCCACATTTAGCAATCCCAAATCTCTCAGTTCCTTGTATTAGCCATGCTTTCTTTCAACTCCAGCTCTCTGTTCATATTGTTCCCTCTGTCTGCAACAACCTTTCTCCCCTCCCCTTTCTCTACCTCTTTATTTGACTAATCCAACCCATCATTCAAAAGACATCACTTCCTCTCATTAACCATCCTTGAACCCCCAGTGGTTGTTATTATTTATCAATTAGCTAATCATATTCATTTGACTCATTCCTTAAAAAATAATTCCCTGTTCCTTGTCATCCCCAGTTGCATCCTCCTCTAGGTCTTCATTGCATATTCCTTTCTCTCTTTCTGCCAAGAATAGGGCAGTCCAACCTAAAGGACTATGAGATTGAGCTCCACTTAATTAAGCTAAGCACTCACATTTCTACAGTCTTCCTTTAGCTGGTTAGCTCAGTGTGTGCTGCACACTCACAGAGCTTCCTTTTGTACTTTGTTCCTATACAGAATCCAGATGATCCAGACACTGTAGATACCATCATGCAAAATCTAGATCAAGACCATAACAAGAAAGTAGAATTTACCGAGTACCTTCTGATGATATTCAAGCTGGCTCGGGCCTGTAATAAAATCGTCAGCAAAGATTACTGCCAAGCTTCAGGGTCAAAGCAAAGAGATCACAGACACCAGGACCAAGAGGAACAGAGTGAAATAGAAGAGGAGGATGAAGGGCAAAAATCATCTTCCAGTAACTTAAGTTCGAGTGAAGGAGAGAATGATTCCCATTCCAGAGGCTCAGGAGGTAGCATTAGAAACAGGTCTAGGTCCAGGTCCAGAATAACTGGGCATCAAGGAGGCTTGTCTAGTTCTGGGGACAGGCAAAGCTTTAGGGAAAGAAGGAGGGAGTCAAATTCAGGCCACTCCAAGGGTAGCAAGAAAAACAAGCATGGCTCTCATCAGCACAAAAGGTCTAGGAGTGAAGAAGTTGGTTATACGCATTCAAGCAACCACAGAACAAGATCAAACTCAGGAAATTGGTCAGGCACTTATGGAGAAGAAGGGCATGTGAGCCACTCAGAGGATCAGTCTTTCAGTTCTGATCAAAACTGGTCTGACTCAAATGAATCTCTGGGGAATAGACAACATAAGAAAAAACCAAGCCAGTCACCTAGTAAGAAGCATCATGGATTCATCTCAGGGAGTTGTGGAGGACAAGACCACTGGTCAAATTCAAATGAGCCTGCTGGTTATGGTCATGGCTATGGCTCAAGCCAGCCTTCTCAGCAGAGATGGCATGAATCAAATGAAGGATATCAATCAGGAAATTGTGAAGAACAAGGAAACTGTTCTACTTCTAGTTCAAGTGAGGTATCTAGTTATGACCAACGCAGGTCAGGCTCAAGACAGCCATCTAGCAGTATCCAACATGGGTCTGGATCAGGTCAATCCTCTGCCTATGGACAACATAGATCTAGCTCAGGTCAGTCTTCTGGCTTTAGTCACCACGGAACTGGCATAGGTCAATCCTCTAGCTATGAACAGCATAGTTCTACTTCAAGACAGTCACCAAACTGTAGCCAACATGGACCTAGCTTAAGTCACTCTACTAGCTGTGGTCAGTATGGATCTGGGTCAGGTCAGTCATCCAGCTGTGGCCAACAGAGTTCTGGATCAAGTCAATCTCTTAATCATGGCCAGCATAGGTCTGAATCAAGTCAGACATCTAGCTATGGCCAACAAAGGACTGGCTCCGGTCAGTCTTCTGGCTGTAGACAACACAGGTCTGGCTCAGGAGAGTCTTCTGGATTTAATCAGCATAGAACTGGCTTAGGTCAATCCTCTAGCTATGAACAACATGGTTCTACCTCAGGACAGTCACAAAGCTGTGGCCAACATAGATCGAGCTTAGGTCAGTCCTCTAGCTATGGTCAGCATGGCTCAAGTCAGTATTCTGGTCACAGTCATCACAGGTCCGGCTCATGTCAGTCTTCTGGCCACAGCCAACATGGATCTGGCTCAGGTCAGTCTTCCAGCTGTGGTCAGCGTGGTTCTAGGTCGAGAGAGTCATCTGGCTTTGGTCAACATGGATCTGGCTTAGGTCAGTCCTCTAGCTATGGACAACACGGTTCTACTTCTGGACAGTCATCAGGCTGTGGCCAGCAGGGATCTAACTTAGGTCAGTCCTCTAGCTATGGTCAACGGGGCTCAAGTCAATATGGCTCAAGTCAGTCTTATAGCCACAGCCAACACAGGTCTGGCTCACATCAGTCTTCTGGCCACAGCCAACATGGGTCTGGCTCAGGTCAGTCTTCCAGCTTTGGTCAGTGTGGTTCTAGCTCAAGAGAGTCATCTGGCTTTGGTCAGCATGGCTCAGGCTTAGGTCAATCCTCTAGCTTTGGGCAACATGGTTCTACTTCAGGACAGTCATCACGCTGTGGCCAGCAGAGATCTAACTTAGGTCAGTCCTCCAGCTATGGTCAACATGGCTCAAGTCAATCTTCCAGCCACAGCAGACGCAGATCTAGCTCAAGTCAGTCTTCTGGCCACAGCCGACATGGATCTGGCTCAGGTCAGTCCTCTAGCTATGGACGACATGGTTCTACTTCAGGACAGTCATCAAGCTGCAGCCAACAGGGATCTAACTTAGGTCAGTCCTCCAGCTATGGTCAACATGGCTCAAGTCAATCTTACAGCCACAGAAGACGCAGATCTAGCTCAAGTCAGTCTTCTGGCCACAGCCGACATGGATCTGGCTCAGGTCAGTCCTCTAGCTATGGACGACATGGTTCTACTTCTGGACAGTCATCAAACTGCAGCCAACAGGGATCTAACTTAGGTCAGTCCTCCAGCTATGGTCAACATGGCTCAAGTCAATCTTCGAGCCACCGCAGACGCAGATCTAGCTCAAGTCAGTCTTCTGGCCACAGCCGACATGGATCTGGCTCAGGTCAGTCCTCTAGCTATGGACAACATGGTTCTACTTCAGGACAGTCATCAAGCTGCAGCCAACAGGGATCTAACTTAGGTCAGTCCTCCAGCTATGGTCAACATGGCTCAAGTCAATCTTACAGCCACAGAAGACGCAGATCTAGCTCAAGTCAGTCTTCTGGCCACAGCCGACATGGATCTGGCTCAGGTCAGTCCTCTAGCTATGGACGACATGGTTCTACTTCTGGACAGTCATCAAACTGCAGCCAACAGGGATCTAACTTAGGTCAGTCCTCCAGCTATGGTCAACAGGGCTCAAGTCAATCTTCCAGCCACCGCCGACACAGATCTAGCTCAAGTCAGTCTTCTGGCCACAGCCGACATGGATCTGGCTCAGGTCAGTCTTCTAGCTGTGGTCAGCATAGTTCTAGCTCAAGAGAGTCATCTGGCTTTGGTCAACATGGATCTGGCTCAGGTCAGTCCTCTAGCTATGGACAACATGGTTCTACTTCTGGACAGTCATCAAGCTGCAGCCAACAGGGATCTAACTTAGGTCAGTCCTCCAGCTATGGTCAACATGGCTCAAGTCAATCTTACAGCCACCGCCGACACAGATCTGGCTCAAGTCAGTCTTCTGGCCACAGCCAACATGGATCTGGCTCAGGTCAGTCTTCCAGCTGTGGTCAGCGTGGTTCTAGCTCGAGAGAGTCATCTGGCTTTGGTCAACATGGATCTGGCTTAGGTCAGTCCTCTAACTATGGACAACACAGTTCTACTTCAGGACAGTCATCAAGCTGCAGCCAACAGGGATCTAACTTAGGTCAGTCCTCCAGCTATGGTCAACAGGGCTCAAGTCAATATGGCTCAAGTCAATCTTCTCACAATAGCCGACACAGATCTGGCTCAAGTCAGTCTTCTGGCCACAGCCGACATGGATCTGGCTCAGGTCAGTCTTCTAGCTGTGGTCAGCATAGTTCTAGCTCGAGAGAGTCATCTGGCTTTGGTCAACATGGATCTGGCTTAGGTCAGTCCTCTAGCTATGGACAACATGGTTCAACTTCAGGACAGTCATCAAGCTGCAGCCAACAGGGATCTAACTTAGGTCAGTCCTCTAGCTATGGTCAACATGGTTCTACTTCTGGACAGTCATCAGGCTGTGGCCAGCAGGAATCTAACTTAGGTCAGTCCTCTAGCTATGGTCAACAGGGCTCAAGTCAATATGGCTCAAGTCAATCTTCTCGCAATAGCCGACACAGATCTGGCTCAAGTCAGTCTTCTGGCCACAGCCGACATGGATCTGGCTCAGGTCAGTCTTCTAGCTGTGGTCAGCGTGGTTCTAGCTCAAGAGAGTCATCTGGCTTTGGTCAACATGGCTCAGGCTTAGGTCAATCCTCTAGCTATGGACAACACAGTTCTACTTCAGGACAGTCATCAAGCTGCAGCCAACAGGGATCTAACTTAGGTCAGTCTTCCAGCCATGGTCAACGTGGCTCAAGTCAATATGGTTCAAGTCAGTCTTCTGGCTTCAGACAACAAGGGTCTGGCTCAGGTCAGTCTTCTAGCTGTGGTCAGCATGGTTCTAGCTCAAGACAGTCATCTGGCTTTGGTCAACATGGATGTGGCTTAGGTCAGTCCTCTACATATGGACACCATGGGTCTACTTCAGGACAATCATCAAGCTGTGGTCAACATATATCTGGATCAGGTCAGTCTTCCAGTTATGGTCAACATATATCTGGATCAGGTCAGTCTTCTAGCTATGGCCAATGTGGGTCTGGATTAGGTACTCCCAATCAATCAAGAAGAAACGGCCAGGAATGCTCAGGATACAGTCAAAAAGAAAGAAGTAGGAGTTGTAGCCCAACAAGTAGCAAGTCTGATGGATATGAGAGTATTTGTGGACAATCAGAAACGTGTAGGCAACAAAGCCAAGGATGCAGCCAGGGTCAAACGGAATCTGGCTACAGCTATTCAAATTGTAATGAAGGGCAACCAGGAGGTAGTTATAGACAAGAGAAAAGCTCCTCAAGTTGTGGCTTTAGACAGTTTACACCGTGCTATGGAGAATCTAGATCTAACACTAGCAATACATTGTTAATTTGCAAGGAGGATAACAGACAGGGTGGCTATTATGACCAGAGAGAAGGAGGTCACTATGGAGGGAGAGATACAAACTCAAGTTTCTACAAGTTACGGAGCAGCACTCCACTCTATGAGTATGTCCAACAGCAGAGGTGCTAATTCAAGTGATGAATAGTAAATGGAAGTGAAGTTAACTCAAGCAGTAGTTTAAAAAATATGAAACTTACATACAAGCAATTCATTACCAAACTTCTTTCTAAAAGGAGATATATCTATTTCTGTCTTTTCCTTTTAAACATGTAACTGTACTTAATTCCTTGTTATTGTGTTCCTTCCAAAGAATTTAGGGTATGGGGACTACTTTGCTAGGAAATACAGAGTTGAATAAATGATGTATGAAAAAAAATTCAGAAGAATAATGCAAAACATTTAAGGAGCTTGGGGTTTAGGTGAGGTGTCTTTTTGACAGCTCCTTACTCATCATAGGATGCCAAAACTAATCTTTCATCTCTAAAGAGCAAAAAATTATACATGTGTTACCAGTTCTGGAGCCAAAGCTTCGCTTATAGCAACATGGACCATAATTTTCTGTATGCTCCACAATGGATGGTGGCAGAAAAGACCCTAAAAGCAAAGATGTAGCATCAATAGCATCTTTGCTTATCAAAACCACCAAGCTCCTTTTCTTAGCTGCATTTTTAATGAATAAACTAACAAGAGGCATTAAAAATTGGCACCAGGTGCTCCTCCCTAACTTATGAGTGAGAGCATTTTTTTCTTAAAGGGCAGGAATGAATCAATTCAGGATTGAAGGATCTAAATGTTAGCTCTGACTTGGTTTCAGCAAGAAAGATTTTGACTCCTACTACTAAGAATTTCCTCCAGGTTAAAAAAAAAAAAATTAGAGAGCATGAAAACACAATGGCTCCAAACTACCTCTGTAGTTCACTGGCCTTCCTCAGAGGAAAATATCATTTATACAGCAATGAACAAAATACTGTCAGCAACTACTTTACAGTTTCTTAATTTGACTGTAGTATATTTGTTTCAAGTCTCTGGATTCAAATAAACTTTGACTGCATTAAAATTGACAATAAATAATGATGATGAAATACTGAGGTTTGTCTCATCTCTGCTTCAGTTCACTCTCACACACAGGTGGTCATACTAGAAACTAACTTAAATAGTTATTGTCCAAGACCCGGTCCTTCACAAATAACCCAGAATATACAAATATTTTTTAATTCGAGAAAACAAGACAAACAACCTAGTTTTAAAATGAACAAAAGCTCTGATTTGACACTTACCAAACAATATGACCAATAAGTACTTGAAAAGATGCTCAAGGTCCTTAGTCATCAGAGAAATGCAAATTAAAACATAGTAAGATACTACCACATAAACACTAGAATGGCCAAAGTTTAAAATGTGGGCAATACCAAGAGCTGGTATTACTGGTGAAAAGTAAAATGACATATTCACTTTGAAAAATAGTGTGGCAATTTCTTCAATTCAGTCCAGTCACTCAGTCATGTCCACTCTTTGTGACCCCATGGACTACAGCATGCCAGGCCTCCCTGTCCATTGCCAACTCATGTCCAGTTTACTCAAACTCATGTCCATTGAGTCGGTGATGTCATCCAACCATCTCATCCTCTGTCATCCCCTTATCCTCCTGCCTTCAATCTTTCCCAGCATCAGGGTCTTTTCAAATGAGTCAGTTCTTCCTCTAATTTGATATTTATAAGTTCTTTATATGGTGATGGTTCTTTGTATGGTGGGGAAAAACAGGAAAACGTATAAAAAGAAAGTTCACCAAAATAGAAATTTTAACAGCCAAGTGGCATTTTTAAAACAATGCTCAGAGAAACATAATATTAAGATATAATGGAATATCATTTCATACCAATCAGATTACAAAAAAATTATTCTGGCATAGGACATTAGAGAAGATATTGAGCAATGAAGATCTACATTGGTAACCACTTAGGAAGCAATTTGGCGATGACATGAGAGTCAGAAAATGTTGCAAATAACTTAAAAGTTCAAGAGAAGAATAGATAAATCAATTGTGATATATCCATACACTAGAATGCTATACAACAGTTAAAATTAATGAGATATACCTAAGGCAGGGGTGGAGGGAGTACAGAATACAACACCAAAAATTATGCTACGTTGGCATATGGATTATTCTGAGCTGAAGGTAATCAAGGCCTAGCTGACTCGGGAAGAGCTCCTTTTCTGGGGTTTGTTTGTTTTTGCCGCTCCCGCTTCCCTGGTGGCTCAGAGGTTAAAGCGTCTGCCTGGAATGCAGGAGACCCAGGTTCGATCCCTGGGTCGGGAAGATCCCCTGGAGAAGGAAATGGCAACCCACTCCAGTACTCCTGACTCCAGTACTCTTGCCTAGAGAATCCCATGGACAGAGGAGCCTGGTAGGCTACTAGTCCATGGGGTCGCAAAGAGTCGGACATGACTGAGTGACTTCACTCACTCACTCACTCACTCACTTAACTGTCTAAAAGAGTTTAGGTACAGGGCCTACTGGGGCTTCTCGAGTGGCTCAGACAGTGAAGAATCTTCCATACTATAGGACAGCTAGGTTTGATCCTTGGGTTGGGAAGATCCCCTGGAGAAGGGAATTCTCACCTGGAGAATTCTACAGACAGAGGAGCCTGGTGGGCTACAGTCCATGGGGTTGCAAAGAGTCAGACACAACTGAGTGACTAACAAACACTTTCACTTTTCACAAGGCCTATACTAGGATCAAAGCTATTAGCAGAAATAACTTTTTGTATCAGGAAGACTTATCTCCATGGCCTGGAAAACATTTGTTTACCAAACATTTGCTCTTCTCTTCTTATGAACTGTCTTCCTCTCTTTGAAATCCCCTACCCTTGTCTCTGGGCTTCCCTGGTAACTCGACTGGTAAAGAATCTGCCACAATGCAGAAGACGCCGGTTCAATTCATGGCATCAATTCAATTCAATTCATCTTTCTCCAGGAAGATCCCCTGGAGAAAGGAATGGCTACCCACTCCAGCATTCTTGCCTGGAGAACTCCTTGGTACCCGGGGTAGCAAAGAGTTGGACACAATTGAGCAACTAAGCACAGTATAACACAGCACCCTTTTCTCCTTTGCTCAGAACATTTATATAAGCCTCAACTGCCTGACTGCCTTTGAGTCTCGTATTCTTATGGAACTCCAATATGTATGAAATTAAAATTGTTTTTCTCCAGTTAATCTATATCAACTTAATTATTAGGCTAGCCACATAAACTAGAAGGGAAGAAGTTTTCTGCTCCTAAGTGTATTCAAATCTTCCTCAACTTATGATGGGAGCTACATCCCAATAAAATCATTGTAAGGTTAAATACATTGCACTGAAAATGCATTTAATACATCTATTCTACCAAACATCATAGTTCAGTCTAGCCTACTTTAAATATGCTCAGAACACTTATATTAGTCTTTAGCTGGGCAAAATCATCTAAAACAAAGCCTATTTTATAACAAATTGTAGTACATGTAATTTATTGTACTGCATGTAATTTACTGAACATTATACTGAAAGAGAAAAACAGAATGGTTGTATCAGTTGTTTACCCTCGTGATTGCATAGCTGCCCAGGAGCTATGGCTCCTTGCCACTGACCAGCACCTAGAGAGAATTGTACCACATGTCACTAGCCTAGGGAAAGATCTAAATTCAAAATTCAAACAACAGTTTCCACTGAAGGCTTATCATTTTCAAACCATCACAAAGCTGAAAACAGTATAAGCCAAACCACTGTAAGTCAGAGACTATCTGTGTATCTCAATACGGAGAAGTCCCCAAAATATAAACATTGCATGAAAACCTGTAAAACATCTCTATACTGTGTGTTACCCTTTATAAAGTCTTACAATATACATCATAATACCTATATTATTATTTGTGGTGGTGGTTTAGTCGCTAAGTAGAGTCTGACTCTTGCAACCCATGGACTGTAGCCTGCCAGGCTCCACTGTCCATGAGATTCTCCAGGTAAGAATACTGGAGTGGGTTGCCATTTCCTTCTCCAGGGGATCTTCCCAACTGAGGAATTGAACCCGGGTCTCCTGCATTACAGGCAGATTCTTTCGCAACTGAGCTATAAGGGGAGCCCATTATTACTTGTCAAATATGTGTTAACTTAATTATTATTTGTAATTAACACATATTTGGTAAATATAAAAGTCCTTATGGGAATGTAAAACACCAGATTCAGAACAGCAGTTACCTCTGGAGAGAGGGAAAAAAATGGGACTGAACAAAAAAACAAGTCCAAAAGTTTTCTTAGGTAAGTTGATATTTATTCTTATATTACTCCCTACACTTATTTATAAGCCATAATTATTCAATATTTCACAAAAATAAGGACACAAAGATCAACATGAGCATGCCGTCAAAGACCATTCAAGGAAGAAAGTGTTCTGACAAGCTACTCCACTGACATATGGTTGAAATAAACAAATCAGCACATCAACACCTAATGAGATTCACCATCCAAATCGTACAAACACCTGTGTGCTTTAGACTTGACACTCACCAGGGAGACTTCTGAAATGCTGGCTTCCTGTTATTTTCCCCAAAGGAGGAAGCACTGACTAACCAGATTAAAAAGGACACCTAGGGACTCCTCTGGTGGCCCAGTGATGAAGGCTCCATCTACCAGTGCAGAGGACACAGGTTTGATCCCTGGTCCGAGAAGAGTCCACACACTGCGGGGCAACTAAGCCAGTGTACCACAACTACTGAGGCCTGTGTGCCTAGAGCCCGTGCTCTGCGACAAGAGAAGCCGCCACCATGGGAGACCCATACACCACAACTAGAGACGAGCCCTCACTCTACAGCTAGAGAAAAGCCTGAGCAGCAAGAAAGACCCAGTGCAGCCCAAAATAAATAAATAATAAATTTTAAAAATAGAGACAATCAGTGTTTCTGATAGCACATTTCTGACTGGAAATTAATAAGCTGGCATTCTAGTTTCATATTGCAGACCTGGTTAGGTTAGTTACAGAGAAACAGCTTTCCTGAATCTAAGTAACTCTTGAGACACCAACATCAGTGAACATCTAAGTCTACAAGGATGAGGACCAAATCTGACCCTTTTACCAGGCAATATCTCAACCTTATTCTTTACCTCTTCTAAATTTTAGGGTTCAGAAGAAAGAAAATTAAGATTAAGCAAAAATTTTCAAATAAATACCTCATTGGATATCTAAGTCAAATTTTCCATACTATTCCTCTTCTCCTTGTTATGACTCCAAAATCTAAGAATTGTAATATTTCACCTAGAAAAAAAATAGAAAGGGGTAGACTAACTGCTGAGGGTAGAATCTTACAGGATCTCAGGAACTTATCCAGAGTCTGCATCCTAATTCAGAAAATAAAGTCAATTTTTTTCTGTGCACTCATATGTAATCAATTTCTGGAAGACAGATTAATACTAAAGCAAAGTCTTAATGGTCCAGGTTTTTTTATGCAAGACAGATATGCATTGAGAACAGGACCAGTTGTCTATCTTGGGAACTTCCCTCCCACTGGGTGGGTTCATTTAAGAAACAGCAGAGATTCTTCAATGAGCTTTACAGCAAAGAAGCTTGATTCTCAAAGAGCTAGCCTACCATGAAATAGTAAACTGATGATTTTAATAATCTGTCTTCAAAGGGAAAGAGTATGAAACTAACATTTTATGAACTGGGAATATAAAATCATGCGCTTTATATATATTATTAATATATTACTTATTGCTTAATTTCACCCTCATAGAAACCTTAGGACTAGAGGAACTACACTCAGTTTATTGAAGAGAAAACTGAAACCCTGAAAGGTTAAGTGACTTGCCTATATTAGTAGAGCCAAGATTTATACCCAGTCTGACTCAAAAGCACATGTGTTGTTACCATATGTCGTCCACTCTGGTAATATTTTTCTTTAAACAACTACAGTCAAACACCTAGGACTGGATCAGCCCCATGGTCTAGACACTGCTGGAGACACACCAACTGGTACTCATCCTCTGACTCTCCTTTTCCTACCCTCCATGCAAAGATACTTAATGTCCTTAAGGAACATTTGAGAAACACTCTTGCTCATCAGCAACACACCTAAGAACAATCCTAAGGGAGGATCCCTGCTGCAGATAACTCATCTCCTCACATTTTATTTGTCTCATCACAGTTAATGGTTCTCATTAGCTTCAATTCCAGAGGGTGGCATTTCTGACCTAGTCCTCCCTAGTGCAAGCCTCATTTAAGGGGCTCATTAGTCATTAAGGGACTAATTATAAACAACCTCCCACAGTCTAGCACTCTTTAAAAACAATGATCCAAGGTCAATACCCAGAATCCCCTGTCTCAGCCCTGCCACCATCACCCCCTCCTGCGTCCTCCGACTCCCCCACTCTGTAAGCTTTATTGCATAAGTGAAAGATCCCTGAGCAACCCTCCCAGCTCCTGCTTGGTCCTTGTCTACAACTCTTAGTCAGAGCATTCCAGATGTTGAAGATATTAAACCACCAGGTACTCCGAGACACAGCTGTGACAATCTGCCATACAATATACTCTCAGATTGCATAGGCAGAGAACGAAACTCCATGTGCAAAGACATCAAAGAGGTAGGGTGTTCAGGGAACAAAGAGTAGATGTCTTTGACTGAAGCAGGCAGGCAAAAAGGATCAGGAACTGTGGCTGGAAATGCTAGTTAGGAAAGACTTAAGTGGACTGTGAGGAACACAAAGAAGAAAAGTCAGTGAAGAATGTTGATAAAGGTGAATAGAGGAAGAAGGAGAAAGTGCTGCTTTCAGAAGCTAAGAGAACTCCAGTAACAGGCATGAATATAAAATGTATTTTATAAAGTTATAGTAAATAAAGCCAGAGAGAACTAGAAAAAGAGTAAACAAATAGATCAACATGTCTGAATAAACAGTCCAGAAATATATATATATGTGTGTGTGTGTGTGTGAGTGTGTGTGTATACACACATATCAGAGAAGGCAATGGCAACCCACTCCAGTACTCTTGCCTGCAAAATCCCACGGATGGAGGAGCCTGGTAGGCTGCAGTCTATGGGGTCGCTAAGTCAGACACGACTGAGCAACTTCACTTTCACTTTTCGCTTTCATGCATTGGAGAAGGACATGGCAACCCACTCCAGTGTTCTTACCTGGAGGATCCCAGGGACGGGGGAGCTGGGTGGGCTGCCATCTATGGGGTCGCACAGAGTCAGGCACGACTGAAGTGGCTTAACAACAACAAGAACAATACACACATATATACATAAAATATATACATTTTTTTAAAGGACACACAGAGTATCTGCTACATAGTTAACATATGCAAAGCACTTAGAAAAGTGCCGGGTCCACAGTCATCCTCCAAGTGTTATTATTATTGTCCTTGTTACTATTTGTTGTTGCTGTTATTGTTATTACAAGTCAGTATGGGAAAGGAAAGATTCTTTCAAGAAGTCTGACAGGAAAGAGAAGTACAAGAGTAGGCAAGGAAGAGAGAAGAAGCCTTTACAAAGAAGGAAATTAAAGTATGTGTTGAAAACCTAGGAGACACCCAATAAAGTTTACTAAATGAGTGAAAAATATTAATAATTGGAAATATTTGAAAAAATATTAATATTTGGAAACCATATTTTCAGAAGGAGACTGAAAAGAAAGAGATAGTCGATGCCAGAAAGAGGTTTCATTGCTGGCTCAAGGACCTGGAAGAAATGACAGAAATGGAAACAAGAGCACATATACCGAAATCGGCCTTAGGAAAGGGTAGGTTTCCCTATACACTTGAGGCTCAGTTCAGTTCAGTCGCTCAGTTGTGTCTGACTCTTTGCGACCCCATGAATTGCAGCACGCCAGGCCTCCCTGTCCATCATCAACTCCCGGAGTTCACTCAAACTCATGTTCATCGAGTTGGTGATGCCATCCAGCCATCTCATCCTCTGTCATCCCATTCTCCTCCTGCCCCCAGTCCCTCCCAGCATCAGGGTCTTTTCCAATGAGTCAACTCTTCACATGAGGTGGCCAAAGTATTGGAATTTCAGCTTTAGCATCAGTGCTTCCAAAGAACACCCAGGACTGATCTCCTTTAGAATGGACTGGTTGGATCTCCTTGCAGTCCAAGGGACTCTCAAGAGTACATTGAGACTAAAAGGAGGTAAAAATGAGTGAAGACGTTCTTATCTCAGTGTTACTAAAAGAGGTTCCTAGGATGAGAATAATCACCTGAGGTACTTATTCAAAAAGCCAATTCATGGATTCTATCCCAGACCCATTGAGTCAGAATTTCTAGAAGACAGGATCTAGCAATCTACATTTAAATGATCTGTGATCCAGTGGATTCCTCTGAGAAGAATGGAGGTTAGGAGAAATCACATCTATTGTCCCTATGGAGGGGCTTCCCAGGTGGCACTAGAGGTAAAGAACCCACCTGCCAATGCAGGAGATAAACAGATGCAAGTTCCACCCCTGAGTCAAGAAGATCCTCTGGAGGAGAGTCTGACAACTCACTCCAGTATTCTTGCCTGGGGAATCCATGGACAGAGGAGCCTGGCAGGCTACAGTCCATAGGGTTTCAAAGAACTGGACACAACTGAAGCAACTTAGCAACCACACATGCCCCTATGGAGAAAACAAAACTCACCCCTTGTCCATCACTATTACAACCAAGTACATCAGATACCACTTTTGCAGATGGGAAAAAAATCTTTACTCCTGAGATAACCTGAAAATAAGGAACAAGATTCTACCTAGAATTAGTTTCTTTAAGTCAATGAAGTTTTGAGCCCTTTCCTATAAACTGCAGACTCCCTAATGTAAAAATGTTTCTCCCTGACTTTCACGATAATGATATCTACAAGTATGATAATTAACCTATGTGGGGAAATTGCTGTTTTACCACAAGAAATGACCAACTGTAATCCTGGTAACCTCAAAGACATTTTTTTTTCTTTAAATGTCTTCCATGTCATTTATTCAAACATTCTTCTCAAGAGTGGACCCCTAATGCTTTTTTAGGCATTTCTCCCTCTTAACAAAAAAGGATGTGAAATAATCTGCTCAAGAGAATATGGGGAGGGAGGGAAGGAAGTTTGAAACAAGTGGGAAAGGTGTGAAGCACTGAGAGGTCTGGGAAGGGCATCAACTAGGAATGAGGAAAGAGATTGTCAGGGAGGATTCAGAACTGACATAAGATGGAAAATCACAAATGTGTAGAGAACAGCGAATGCACCGCAGTTCATGATATTCACCAACACACAACAACCTGGCAGAGCAAGCACAGAAAATAAAGTGAAGTTAATGGCAGGTATGGAATTGGCAGGGCAGGTGAAAGGACAAGTGAAGGGTCCCAGACACTGAATGAACCCTAGAGAGGGTTACAGGAATGGGAAAAAGGGACAAGACCTCTTCTGAACCCAAACTGTGTATCTGTGAAGGTAATGATAATTTTGCCATCAAATTTCCCCCTAATTCCATTACTGTGGTAAAGACAGGCCTTCCAAGCAACAGCAGCAGCTTTTCAGGTAAAGGTAAAGTAACAATATGGAATATACTAGGACTGATGTATCAATGCTGGGTCACTTATTCCTTTTTAACCTCACAACTCTTTGGAGCAGAGATCCTTAAGCTTTTCTGCGTGCTAACTGGGGTTCTCAGAAGTGAACTGTGAGTCCAAGGACACAAAGCTCAGCCAGGATGTGTAGGTCAGATGGGACTGACCACAAAACTCATTCTCAATCCACCAGCGCACACTGCCTTCACTGGGAGCAGCAGGCTCCACTCCACAGAGTAAAGAGAAACAGCATCACAGAAAACCAGATGGCTCACAGAACATGGGGTTGCAGGGAGTTTCCAAAGGAAGAATTAAAGATATAGAGACCTTTCTTGGAAACAGAACTAAAGAAAATGAGACAAGCAAAATACAGAATTAACAGTGACAGGAAAGCAAGTAATAAGCAATATGCAGTTGTAGATATTATATCAGATTGCTGATTGAAGGAATATGTACATGGAGGACATGAGGGAGAGGACAGGGAGGAGAAGTAAGTGAGAAGAAAACAAGCTCAGCACATCACAGTCATTATCTGTGACATCTCTCAGTGGAGGTGGAAGCCCTGTCTAGATGAGGAGTCATCAAGCTGAGCAGGAGGAGCTGATCTTGATGCACCCTTAATCCAAGCCTTCTCTTCTGCCCACTCTGGGAGCAATTGGGGTGATCAGATTTGCACCTCTTTGAGATGTTTACCCAATGCTGACAATACTCATAATGCATTATAACATGACTGAGACCCATACTTTCAAAAGTGTGATTATGGACTCCAACCTTTTCAATTACCCCATGAGAGATAATCCCATATACACACTTTACTGATGAGGACAGTGAAGCACAGCAATTAAGTAATTGGCTCTGGTCACCAGAGCTAGCATTTGAACCCAAGTGGTGTGATTCTGAAGTTTTTCTTCTTAACACAAGGCACAAACTACAGCTGTAAAATCTGTCCACTGTCCAGAAGTACCCACAGGGAGCAAGTTCAAGAAACCCAATCCATGTCCACTTAACAACCCATGTATCCTTAGCAAAAAACTATATCTATCTGGGTACTTTTTTCTTTTCCCCAGGGACCCCCTATTTGCCAAGTGATGTTTCCAGAGGACTAGATCCATGCAAAGAGGAAGCCTTTCTAACTCACACAAAGATGCCAAAGTCTAGCTGTGGTCCTACCTATCTGCCACAGGCAGTAAAGTGCTCAGTTCTTGGAAATCAAGTTGGCACTGAAGGAGTGAAATGACAGGAGGGAGAAGCTAGAGGTATTTCAGAATATTGTCAACAAAAAGATGACTCCAGTTCAGGAAGTGGTCCTGGCTCTGGAAACAGGTCTAGGAAAGTGTCAAAGGATGAATGGAGAGGGGTCACATATTTGAGGTTGAGTCTAAACAGACCCAAATGGACAAGGTGAAACCATATCCCAAGACTTCAAAATAGAAAAGTGACACGGTCAGAATGGTGAAGAGGAAGACAAGACAAGTATCCAGGAAAGGAAGAGGAATAATTGGATGGAACTTGCAGGTGTCCTTTGATGCCACTTATGAGCTAGGAGAAACTCAGCCCCCTCACTTATTCCAAGACGTGTCAGATCACGTTTGTCCTCCACAGTCTGAAAGGACTGTCAGTTAGTAACACTAACAGAGGCATGTGTCCCCTCATCTCTAATATGCCCACATTAGAGAGACAGGACTATGCACTGACATTGGAAATGTTTATTTAAAGAGATTCCTTTATTTCTGGGAAGAGTACAATGTGTTACGCAAAGAACTGCTTACCCTGATCAAGGTCTTATTCAGAAAATACAATGATGCCTTTCTGTTTTAAAAAAAAAAAAAAAAAAACACCTCACCATCTTTCACACTAACTCTGGGGCAAAGAAAGAATACAGACACCCGTGGTGGATTCATGTCAATGTATGGCAAAACCAATACATTATTGTAAAGTAAAATAAAGTAAAAATAAAAATTAAAAAAAAAGAAAAAAGAAAGAAAGAATACAGACCCACAAACTGTATCCTACTCTTTATTTCTCTCCAACTCCCGTCCATCTCTGTTTAGGCAGTCTTTTCTCTATTCTGCATAGAGGCAGAGTAGGAAAAAATAAAGGTTCCTTGCAATAGCAACATCTTTCAAATTTGAACGTCTCACACCTGCACCTTGCCTTCTGCATTCAGAAGAAAGGGATGCTGATATCTTTGTCCTCAGGTCCCTCAATCTGGACTGTGCAGCCCTCAGAGCACACCTGTGTGAAGCCCAGAGTGGGCTGGGAAAGACTTCATTAATACTACACATGGCTGACCACAGATGTTTCTGTACCTAAAAAAAAAAAAAACAAAAACAAAAACAAAAAAACAAAAAACAAAAAAAAACTTTCATTTCCAAGTATTTTAAAAGTCAGCACAATAAAACCCACTAGACAGTGCAAAATAACTGGTTAACAAATCCATCTTTGCTCTGTTTGTACGCAAAGTAGTAAGAGAATTAAATGCTTGATACTGCTTGCCTGGAGAATCACAGGGACAGAGGAGCCTGTTGGGCTGCTGTCTATGGGGTTGCACAGAGTTGGACATGACTGACGCGACTTAGCAGCAGCAGCAGCAGCAGCGGGGAACTAGAACTTAGTGGTGAAAAGTAACGTTTCATGGCTAACCAGTTTGGAAAAAGCACCAAGCCCTCTGGTCTACCTCGACACCACCACCACTCTTGGAACGAAGTGTCCAGCTAAGCTCGCTGAGCTGGAGAGTCATTTGAGGAAGGAGAGGAGGGGGAAGTAGAGCAGGACTGCGATGAGGCCAAACACAGTCTTCAGACTGGGCTGCCTTCTCCTACTACAAAGCAAAACCAGGACAGACCAGAGATCTTTCCATCTCTGTGCAGCACTGTGTATACATAGCTAGGCAGTAACACTTCCTTCACTGTGTCAGGGAATTATATGTGCATTCCATCCGAAATAATCCCATCTGGACCTGGGACCTCCCTCTGTGCCCACTGTCATCTCCTGCAGGAACCCACTCCTCACTCAACAAAATTTAAATATCTCTTCCTACCACACCCTTGGCCACATCTTAATGAGGCCAGGCCACTTGTCTCAGAGCAGCAGCCCAAAAGGGCAAGAGAAACAAGCTTGTCTCAACGGCCCATTAAGTACCCAGAGTGAATAATTACAGTTAAACCTTACTGAGCATTAATATGTGCCACCACTGCTCTAAGAACTGGATCATGGCAACTCTGTGAGGGAAGTATTATTCACACCCATATTTTACACAGGAGAAAACTGAACCATAGGGAAGTTACACAGCTTTCCCAAAGACGCACAGCTGGTAAGTAGCACAACAAGGATTTGAGCCCAGGCAATTCAAGGCTATGGTTTTTCCAGTAATCAGGTATGGATGTGAGAGTTGGACTGTGAAGAAGGCTGAGCACTGAAGAATTGATGCTTTTGAATTGTGGTGTTGGAGAAGACTCTTGAGAGTCCCTTGGACTGCAAGGAGATCCAACCAGTCCATTCTAAAGGAAATCACTCCTGGGTGTTCTTTCGAAGGAATGATGCTAAAGCTGAAACTCCAGTACTTTGGCCGCCTCATGTGAAGAGTTGACTCATTGGAAAAGACTCTAATGCTGGGAGGGATTGGGGGCTGGTGGAAAAGGGGATGACAGAGGATGAGATGGCTGGATGGCATCATGGACCTGATGGACATGAGTTTGAGTGAACTCCGGGAGTTGGTGATGGACAGGGAGGCCTGGCATGCTGCAATTCATCGGGTCGCAAAGAGTACGACACGACTGAGCGACTGAACTGAACTGAACTGAATCTGATTCCAGAGCCCATACTCTTGACCACTGTGTGATTCTGCCCCTTGGAAGAAATCACAACAGTAACATGATGGTTACCTGTAGAAATATGTAATTTACAATTCACAGCCCTGCCTTCCAATGAGTTTTCACTCCTATCAATGTTTAAGCTTGAGGCTTTCAGCCTTCACATCTAAAATGCAACAGGGTATATAAATGTTATCTTGTCATACGGAGTAAAAAAAACAAGGTCTCAGTGGGATTACTGTCCCCATGTCAAGTTCAGGAGCAGCCAGGTCCTGTGCTCACGTCTTCACCAAGACTGACTCCAAGTTTCCAACTTTGCAAGCCTGATTGATTGTGTCAGCACTAACATATTTGAGCATTGAGAGGGCAGAGAAGCTTGGGTGCGTGTGTGCACACATGCTAAGTCTCGTCAGTAGTGTCTGATTCTGTGCAGTCCTTGGGAGAAACAGACATTTAGTTTATTCACTCAGTCAACAAGTATTTTCACAGCACTGAGTATTTGATACTGTGGGGGACTCTGGGGACACAAAAGGAAACCAGAGTCTTTCAGCATTCATTCCAGGAATCGCTAGAGTGCCGGAGTCCAGCTCCAGCAGCCAGGGGATCAGCCTGAAGGGATGAGCGGTGTCAGCGGGAAATGATGTAGCCTCTGACTCAAGGTACGGGACTACATGTTTATTTCAAGCATCAGGTTCTCTTTTACACTTTTTCGAAAGCATTAGGTCAGAGGTTTGACATTTTCAGTTCCCCCTCACCCAGATTATTGTCTCATTGTTGCCCTTCAAACAGAGTTTCTGCTTCAGGGATTCTCTCAGAATTGTGTTTACTTGTCATTACATTGTAACTCCTGCTTATGTCTGGGCTGTATACCACATTCTTCAACTTATTTCTTATCTTTTTAAATCCTGCTTGCCCCTAGTATCCTAAACTCACTATCTCTTAAAAAGGCTTCTAACTATTCTTAATTATTCCTAAACCCTAAACTCAGCAAACTTCTTTTGCCATAAACATTTCCCTCACAAACAGGTCTCAGATAACAATTTTTCCCATGGCCTCAAGGTGTGGCCTACGTGCTCATCCTGGGACATTCTTTGTGAAAATCCTTGAACAAATGTCAATGGTTGCTTTATAGATTATTTTCTGGGCACAACTGTAGAAGGCTTTGTGCTTTCTCATGCTTCTCTCACGAACAATAAGCACCTTAACATTTCTTCCAGCCAACTCAACCAAAGAAAGGAAAGAACAAGTCAGGATAACAAAACGTAACTCCTTCACCCCGGGACCGTGCCTGCGGAATGAGGAGAGAGGGCTGGGACTGTGCCTCCATTTTGTCAGTAATGCCTAATGAGGCTCCCTGACACTAGAGGAGACTGAGCAAAAAAAAAAAAAAAACAAGCAAATAGGTAAGAAACAGGACACCATGAACAAACAGCCCAGGGAACCTCTTTTATAAGCAGCATTTGGAAATGTTGTAAATTTGAGATCCTCAAAGATAGGCAGGTGGATATATAGGTCCTAATGACATGCCCCTCTTATGACTTTATGTCAAGTTCCCAGGAAAATCCCTATTTAGAATAGTTCGCTGCTGCTGCTGCTGCTGCTGCTGCTGCTGCTGCTGCTGCTGCTGTTGCTGCTGTAATGCAACATTCTTGACCTGTGCTCCAGGCCCTGTTCCAGCCCTGGCCTACCTACCTACCTCTTCACACCACCACTTCCAAACACACTGTCTCCATTCCATTAGGCTAATGTCTCGTTGTCCCACAAAACCTCATGTTCAACCCACTCTGTTCTCTCACTAAACCTATTAATTCTACCCACTCTTCAAGACCAAGCTTCCTCATTTTTATCTACTGCAGGCTTACAAAGCTCCCTCTCCTCTACACTGCTGCCACTGCTGCTGCTAAGTCGCTTCAGTCGTGTCCAACTCTGTGCAACCCCATAGACAGCAACCCACCAGGCTCTGCTGTCCTTGGGATTCTCCAGGCAAAAACACTGGAGTGGGTTGCCATTTCCTTCTCCAATGCATTGAAAATGAAAAGTGAAAGTGAAGTCGCTCAGTTGTGTCTAACTCTTCGCGACCCCATGGACTGCAGCCTACCAGGCTCCTCTGTCCATGGGATTTTCCAGGCAAGAGTCCTCTACACTACTAGTTCTCAAGCACTTAAATACCTCAAAGTTTGCTGAGTTTCACTGCTGTTTCACAAGCACCAAGGACTTTAACAAAGACAATCACAATCTCCTCACAGAACATGTGAGCAGGAAGGGAAGGGGATTCAGTATATGACCAGAGTTCTCAGGGTCAGAGGCTGAGAGAACTGACTCAGGCTCAGAGAAGCAGCTTGAAGGCACCAGGAACAGTGCACAAGCCCACAAACCAGTGTCCAAGAAGCACAATTTCCAAACAGGAAGACACAGAGCCTCCAGTCAAGTGAAGAGATTTCCACAGCTGTGAATAAAAGTGGCAGAGAGATAGTTCTGGCAGGGGGATGGCAGTTGGGGGTAGGGATAAAAGCCCAGGTAGGGTATGTAATTACAGCCTAGGAGTAGAGGATAAAGCATAAGTCTTGTCTCATAGACCTGGTCCAACACAGGCTAGAGCAAGTGCACTCTCTGACCAGGGGATAAGCAGGGGCATCATTTATCAAGAAGCAACAAAAAGGATCCGGGGGAGAGTTCAGGAACATAGACACCAGAGCTGGGGGATTGAGTTTGATCATCTGACTCAGTTCTAAGGTTAAGCTGTAGACAAAGATTATCAGTGGACTTTTGTGGGGAAAGTAGATGAAAGAGAAAAAATGAAGAGCAAAATGTTCATGGATAGATTATTAGGCCCTTAGGTGCAAGGCTGCTGCTAAAATTCTATCCTCCACAGCATGAAGCACATACTCATTTATTACATAAAAAAAGACAGATCACAGAGTTTGGTATCACCCAATTGGGGAAATATGCCAAGCAAATGTGAGTCATAACTTAAGCAAGCTATGTATTACTGCAGATTTACAAGAAACCTCCATCACCCTGGGAAACACAGAGTGGTAATGTCTGTGTGAGGCAATTCCTATGGTGAGGAAGATGGGGGTAGAAATGAGGAGGGGAAATTACACCAACTTTGCCAGCAACCTCCTATAAAACCTCAGACATGTCATTTCACTTCTCTAGCCTCAATCAGAGTAAATGTAACTGTTACAAATAAAAATACCCTTCACCCAGATCTCTGCTTGGCTAATTTCATTTGTTTTGAATCTTGCTCACATCCTGTCTCCCTACTGAGCCTGACCTAGCTATCGTATTCAATACTACAACCAGCCTATCCCAAAAGACTCTGGTTTATACTTTTCTTCTCTATAACACCTCTCTGTGTGTGCTCAGTCATGTCCAACTCTTTGCAACCCTTTGGACTGTAGCCTGCCAGGCTCCTCTGTCCATGGGATTTTTCAGGCAAGAATACTGGAGCAGGTTGCTCTTTTCTTCTCTGGGGGATCATCCTGACCCAGGGATCAAAAATACATCCCCTGTGTTTCCTGCATTACAGGTGGATTCTTTACCCACTGAGCCAGCAGAGAAGCCTAAAACACTTCTAACACACTATATAATTTATCTACTATCTTTATTGCTACCTGCTAGAATGGAACCTCCATGACAGCAAGGATCTTTGTTTTAGTTCATTGATATCAAGTCTCTGAATGGCATCTGGAACAGAACAGGCATCCAAAATAATATCTGAAGAATGACTATATGAACGAACCAAATGAAGGCCAAAGTCTTGTGAAAGAGAAAAAAAACAATCAGAAATCTCTTGCTCACGTTCTCAAGCATCCTTAAATGAACACCTGCTTGTTACTGTTAAGTCACTAAGTCATGTCTGACTGTTTACTATCCCATGGACTAAGTCCACCAGGCTCCTCTCTCCATGGGATTTCCCAAGCAAGAATACTGGTTGCCATCTCCTTCTCCAGGGGATCTTCCCAACCCAGGGATCAAACTCATATCTCCTGCACAAGCAGGTGGATTCTATACCACTGAGCCACAAGTGAAGCCCTAATACCCTCTTTTTTTTTTTTTTAATTTTGAGTTCTCAAGTAAAACTTTTTTTTTAATTTTTTTTTTTTACTTAATTTTACTTTACAATACTGTATTGGTTTTGCCATATATTGACATGAATCCACCACGGGTGTACATGCGTTCCCAAACATGAACCTCCCTCCCCATAAGATCTCTCTGGGTCATCCCCATGCACCAGCTCCAAGCATGGTGTATCCTGCATCGGACATAGACTGGCGATTCGATTCTTACATGATAGTATACATGTTTCAATGCCATTCTCCCATATCATCCCACCCTCTCCCTCTCCCTCTGAGTCCAAAAGTCCGCTATACACATCTGTGTCTTTTTTGCTGTCTTGCATACAGGGTCATCATTGCTGTCTTTCTAAATTCCATATATATGTGTTAGTATACTGTATTGGTGTTTTTCTTTCTGGCTTACTTCACTCCGTATAATCAGCTCCAGTTTCATCCATCTCATCAGAACTGATTCAAATGTATTCTTTTTAATGGCTGAGTAATACTCCATTGTGTATATGTACCACAGCTTTCTTATCCATTCATCTGCTGATGGACATCTAGGTTGTTTCCATGTCCTGGCTATTATAAACAGTGCTACAATGAACATTGGGGTACATGTGTCTCTTTCAATTCCGGTTTCCTTGGTGTGTATGCCCAGCAGTGGGATTGCTGGGTCATAAGGCAGTTCTATTTGCAATTTTTTAAGGAATCTCCACACTGTTCTCCATAGTGGCTGTTCTAGTTTGCATTTCCACCAACAGTGTAGGAGGGTTCCCTTTTCTCCACATCCTCTCCAGCATTTATTGCTTGCAGATTTTTGGATCGCAGACATTCTGACTGGCTAATACCCTCTTGATGGGACCCAAAGAAGCAAACACGACCACGGTGCTCTGGGGCCACCTGCTGGCAACTCTATTTAGTAGTTACCTCCACAATTAACCTGACAGGAATTTCTAGTGGGTAGCAGAAGGCGATGGCACCCTTCTCCAGTACTCTTGCCTGGAGAATCCCATGGACGGAGGAGCCTGGGGGGCTGCAGTCCATGGAGTCGCTGAGGGTCAGACACGACTGAGCGACTTCACTTCCACTTTTCACTTTCGTGCATTGGAGAAGGAAATGGCAACCCACCCCAGTGTTCTTGTCTGGAGAGTCCCAGGGACGGGGGAGCCTGATGGGCTGCCGTCTGTGGGGTCGCACGGAATCGGACACAACTGAAGTGACTTAGCAGCAGCAGCAGCAGAGTTGCTGGGAACTTCTCCCTTTGGCCAGTGAGGACATTCTGGGCTACACATGTAAAAGGGAAAAGAAAGCTAGACTGTAAATCAGGAGCTTCCAAAAGTTTTTGGAAGAGAGAGCTAAAACCATCTCAGCAAGGAGATCCAACCAGTCCAACCTAAAGGAAATCAGTGCTGAATATTCATTGGAAGGACTGATGCCGAAGCTGAAACTCCAATACTTTGGCCACCTGATGTGAAGAACTGACTCATTTGAAAAGACTCTGATGCTGGGAAAGATTGAAGGCAGCAGGAAAAGGGGACGACAGAGGATGAGATGGTTGGATGGCATCACCGACTCAACAGACATGAGTTTCACTAAACTCCGGAGTTGGTGATGGACAGAGAGGCCTGGCATGCTGCAGTCCATGGGGCAGCAAAGAGTCAGACAGGACTGAGCAACTGAATTGAACTGAACTGAAGGACCATATATCCCAGTGTTTCCCAGAACTCCTTTCCACTTAGGATAATCACACTAAGTTATCAAGCACTGAGATCTTACATGTGAGGCACTGTTTAAAGAACTTTCATGTACTTTGTTTAATCTTGTAAATCCATCCATTGGATTTAACACATACTATTACCACAATTTTATAAGAAAACTTCCTTTTAAAATAATTGTCTTCCATTATGTAAAGCAATGAAGCCATTTAAACACTGATTTAAAAGGGGCTTCCCAGGTAGCAATAGTGGTAAAGAATCCACCTGCCAGTGCAGAAGACATAAGAGATACGGTTGGATCCCTGGGTCAGGAAGATCCCCTGGAGGAGAAT
Organism: Capra hircus; assembly: GCF_001704415.2. Classification (NCBI taxonomy): domain Eukaryota; kingdom Metazoa; phylum Chordata; class Mammalia; order Artiodactyla; family Bovidae; genus Capra; species Capra hircus. Next base: position 102,091,974 of record NC_030810.1, on the reverse strand, counting down.
ATGGCAACCCACTACAGTATTCTTGCCTGGAGAATCCCACGGACAAAGGAATCTGGCAGGCTACAGTCCTCAAGGTCTCAAAGAGCTGGATACGACTGAAGCACGAATGCACTGATTTTCAAAAACTCAAGACATGATGTGCATGCTGTGATTCGGGAGGCCAAGTGTACGTGCATAGTGTGACAGACCATCAATTTCTCCCTTAAGCCAGGCACGACCTCAGTCCTGTCTCAGGATCCCAAGGCCTCCTGGTTCATTCTGGTCATCTCAGAAGAAAAAGAATTCTCCCCAGAAGGCTATATAAGTCACGTTTCCAGGCCTCGAAGCTCCTAACAGTCTCCCAGCTGAGTCAGCTGGGCCCTGACCCCTCTTTCCGGAAACGCAACTCCTTTTCCGGAAGTAATTTTCGCTAATTTCCCATTCGTCAGGCGCACACCCCAGGGACCAGTGTTCTGAGGGCAGATGCCTGAAGCAAGCCACCTCGTAGTTTCCAAACACACAGTTGAGCAGTCGAGGGTCTACCCAAGAGGCCTCCTGGCTACTTGGCCACCTCAGCTCCCCACAACTTCCTCGACGGGAAGGGCTCTGCTTCCAGGATCCTCCACGTCTGGGAGGGCAATGCGACTGAGTCCCGGCCTTAACTCCTCTATGGGCCCCAGCAGCCCCTCCGAAAGGAGAAGGCCTTGGTGCGCCAGGGTTCAGGGCTGGGCCTCGCATGGTGCCAGCGTCTGGGAGCTCCGTAGCAGACTCTCCAGGGAAGGGGAATAGCTCCTGGCGGGGTAGGCACGCCAGGGTAGGATAAAAGCCTGGGGCTTCCTGGACAGATGGAAAGTGCACCCCCTGGTGGTCAGGAGGGGCGACAGGCTGGTTCCTTAATGCCAAAAAGAGGATGCAAGATGGTTTTAGGTGCCAAGTATGCTTTTCTGAATAGCTTTGAAAAGAAGCGAAGCGAAAGGCAAAGGAGAAAAGGAAATATACCCATTTGAATGCAGAGTTCCAAAGAATAGCAAGGAGATATAAGAAAGCCTTCCTCAGTGATCAGTGCAAAGAAATAGAGGAAAACAATAGACTGGGAAAGACTAGAGATCTCTTCAAGAAAATTAGACATACCAAGGGAACATTTCATGCAAAGATGGGCTTGATAAAGGACAGAAATGGTATGTACCTAACAGAAGCAGAAGATATTAAGAAGCAGTGGCAAGAATACACAGAACAATACAAAAAAGATCTTCATGACCCAAATCATCATGATGGGTGATCACTCACCTAGAGCCAGACATTCTGGAATGTGAAATCAAGTAGATTTTAGGAAGCATCACTACGAACAAAGCTAGTGGAGGTGATAGAATTCCAGTTGAGCTATTTCAAATCCTAAAAGATGATGCTGTGAAAGTGCTGCACTCAATATGCCAGCAAACTCACTGCTGGAAAACTCAGCAGTGGCCACAGGACTGGAAAAGGTCAATTTTCATTCCAATCCCAAAAAAAAGGCAATGCCAAAGAATGTTCAAACTACCACACAATTGCACTCATCTCACACGCTAGCAAAGTAATGCTCAAAATTCTCCTAGCCAGGCCTCAACAGTACATGAACCATAAACTTCCAGATATTCAAGCTGGATTTAGAAAAGGAAAAGGAACCAGAGATCAAATTGCCAACATCTGTTGGATCATGGAAAAAGCAAGAGAGTTCCAGAAAAACATTTACTTCTGCTTTATTGACTATGCCAAAGCCTTTGACTGTGTGGATCACAACAAACTGTGGAAAATTCTTAAAGAGATGGGAACATCAGACCACCTGACCTGCATCCTGAGAAATCTGTAGGTAGGTTAGGAAGCAACAGTTAGAACTGGACATGGAACAACAGACTGGTTCCAAATTGGGAAAGGAGTACATCAAGGCTGTGTATTGTCACCCTACTTATTTAACTTGTATGCAGAGTACATTCTGAGAAATGCTGGGCTGAATGAAGCACAAGCTGGAATCAGGATTGCCAGGAGAAATATCAATAACCTCAGATATGCAGATGATACCACCCTTATGGCAGAAAGTGAAGAACTACAGTGCCTCTTGATGAAAGTGAAAGAGGAGAGTGAAAAAGCTGGCTTAAAACTCAACATTCAGAAAACTAAGATGATGGCATCTGGTCCCATCATTTCATGGCAAATAGATGGGGAAACAGTGGAAACAGTGACAGACTATATTACCTTGGGTTCCAAATCACTGCAGGTGGTGACTGAAGCCATGAAATGAAAAAATGCTTGCTTCTTGGAAGAAAGTTATGACCAACCTAGATAGCATATTCAAAAGCAGAGACATTACTTTGCCACAAAGGTCCATCTAGTCAAAGCTATGGTTTTTCCAGTAGTCATGGATGTGAGCGCTGGACTATAGAGAAAGCTGAGCGCCGAAGAATTGATGCTTTTGAACTGTGGTGTTGAAGATGACTCTTGAGAGTCCCTTGGACAGCAAGGAGGTCAAATCAGTCCATTCTAAAGGAAGTCAGTCCTGATTATTCATTGGAAGGACTGATGCTGAGGCTGAAGCTCCAATACTTTGGCCACATGATGCAAAGAACTGACTCATTTGAAAAGACGCTGATGCTGGGAAAGATTCCAGGCAGGAGGAGAAGGGGATGACAGAGGATGAGATGGTTGGATGGCATCACTGACTCAATGGACATGAGTTTGAGTAAACTCCAGGAGCTGGAGATGGACAGGGAGGGCTGGTATGCTGCAGTCCTTGGGGTCGCAAATAGTCAGAAATGACTGAGCGACTGAACTGATTGCTCTTCTGAAATACTTGGGTTATTTACTCTTGAGTGTTTTAGAAAGAAATTACTAGTACAACAATGCCTCTTCTCAAATATTATTTTTCCCTGAGGCTTTTTAAAAGTGAGTGATTAACACTAGTGTAAAAGAAATAATTAAATAAATAATACATGGATTTTGCATTTAAAAATCATGGCACTGGTACTCAAATGACTAAAATCCAGGGAAACTATCAGACTTACAAGGAAAATGAAGGGAATATGTGGGTATGATGGTTACTTTTATGTGTCAACTTGAAAGGTGTTTTTCCCTGACATTAACATTTAAATCAATGCACTTTGAGTACAGCATATCCATATGACTTTCCATAACGTGAGTGGATCTTATCCATTCAGCTGAAGGTGTGAACAGAATAAAAACACCAACCTGAGCAAGAGGGAATTTTCCAGTGGAATGCCTTCAGACTACATCTGTAACATAGGATCTGCTGCGTTGCCAAGGTGCAGATGTTGGACTTGCCTGGCTCCAATGAGCCAATTCCTTATAAGAAACATTTTCCTACATATATACATGTTGTATTGGCTCTGTTTCACTGAAGAATCCTAACTCATGGAGTACATGCATGCTAAACCACCTCACTTGTGTCCTACTCTTTGTGACCCTATGGACTGCAGCCTGCTAGGCTCCTCTGTCCATGGGATTCTCCAGGCAAGAATGCCCTCCCCCACGGGATCTTCCCAACCCAGGGATCAAATGTCTCCCCTGCATTGGCAGGCAGGTTCTTTACCACTAGCACCACCTGGGAAGCCCAGCTAGTAGAATAGGTCATCTCAAGTAGTCTTTCCAGCTTTCACACTAGGTAGAGCTGTGAGGCAGAGAAGGCGATGGCACCCCCCTCCAGTACTCTTGCCTGAAAAACCCCATGGACAGAGGAGCCAAGTAGGCTGCCGTCCATGGGGTCGCGAAGAGTCAGACACGACTGAGCGACTTCACTTTCACTTTTCACTCTCATGCATTGGAGAAGGAAATGGCAACCCACTCCAGTGTTCTTGCCTGGAGAATCCCAGGGACAGGGGAGCCTGGTGGGCTGCCATCTATGGGGTCGCACAGAGTCGGACACGACTGAAGCAACGCAGCAGCAGCAGCAGCAGCAGCAGCAGAGCTGTGAGGAGGACAGCAGGGGAAAGAAAGTTTGACTGAAATATCAATACCTGATGCACTGAAGTCCAGAGGGGATCACTCTATTTCCTGTTCAGTAGCCACATTCACCCCCATTTCACTGCTCTGTCCTTCCCTTCCCACCAGGGCCCTTGCACACCTGGTTTTGGAGCACTCCCACTGCTCACTCTTCCTGGAGGAGAACTAAGTAGTGCAAAATAGGTGGAGTCTAGACCCATGTCAGGATATTTTAATTTCCTGGCTCTGCTCCCTGATGACCTTGCAACATTGGTTTATCAGAGTCCTGTCCCTCTCCAGAATTTGATTGTATCTACAGAATAAAAGGGCATGACTACAAGATACCTAAGGTCTCTGGAGGATATGAGTGCCTTTCCCCATGCCTGGCCTCTTTCCACCCCTTTCTTGATTTGCCTCTGAAACAGTAGAAAGACTTATCTGATTGATAAATTTAGTAAGGGTAATTGGCTCAGGTCTGCTCTCCTTCTCCTGGGAGCTTCAGGGATCCTCCATGCCATAACAGGGTCCTACATCTGTGCAGGAAAGCTGCCTCAGCCCAGTACTGCCATTAGGTGGGTAACTCTGCCTAACCATGGGGTCTACCATGAGCAGTGATCTACCTAACAACAGAACCTAGAGTTATGGACTGTAACTGTATGACCATCAGTAAGAAAGTGGCATTCTGGCTACCATATTTCCTCCTGTTTAATTTTCTAAACCTGTTCAGAAATAGAGCAAGGGGCAGGATGTGATTTATGACATTCTTCAGCAAAATGCAACGATTCTTCGAGCCCTTCCACCACTTCAATTCAATAAGACAATGAAGACATCTAATGAATTTATTCTCTCTAATGGATCAATGTGGAGAAAGAAACGGCACCCACTCCAATATTCTTGCCTAGAAGATCCCATGAATAAAGGAGCCTTGCAGGCTACAGTCCATGGGTTGCAAAAGAGTCAGACATGCCTTAGCAACTAAACAACAACAACAATGGAGTGATGTAATCTTTCATACATATTATAAGAAACTGAGAAAGGGAAATGCTCTATGGTAAACATCACACAGCTATCCAGCCTCAGCAGAAAACATATATTGGAGTAAGGCCTTTTTTAGGATCCCTCAAGAAACATACATGACTATCAGTCAGTGGTTTATTCAAAGTTAAAAGAGAATGAGAGTAGACTGTTTAGGTTCAAATACTTTCCCTCTCCATAACTAGCTATATGAAATTAGTAGGTCATTCAACATCTCTGTACATCAGTTTTTTCTTCTATAGAATGGGGATAATAATGGGGACTTAAGACTTGCTAAGCATGATGGGGATCCCCTGATGTCTCCACAGTAAAGAATCCACCTACCAATGCAGGATTCGTGGTTTGGGAGGATCCCCTGAAGCAGGAAATGGCAACCCACTCCTGTAGTATTTTCCCGGGAAATTCCATGAATAGAGGAGGCTTGTGGGCTACAGTACATGTGGTCCCAAAAGTAAGACACAATTTACTGGCTAAACAACAACAAACATGTTTCATATACTGTGTTAGTTCCAGATCCACAAGCATTTTACTTCTAGAACAAAATCTGTGGGATCTAGAAAAGAAACTTTTGACAGAAGTCATGGGAATAGTCAAATTAAACCAAATGTGAACATTTGGGCCAGGAACAAGGATACATTTCTAGACAAACCTGGGTTAGAAAACAGCACAATCTTCCCATAACAAAACCCTCAGACTGATATCAGATTGACTAACTTAGCTTCCAAACGCAGGCACTGCTTTGGGACACATGACACACACCTGAGCGATGTACACAGGGCTCTGCTCTCTGATGACCTGGCTTTAATTCCTCTAAACTGCCACCAGGTCTACAGACACATACTTCCCCTTTTTGGCTCCTAAGTCAACAAAAGTGGAAGCTGGAACAGAGAGGGGAGTAACTAGCCCAAGGACACATGGTTTGGTAGTGGACAGTTGAGGACTCTGCACTAGAACCCAGGTTTGAGAGGCTGATTAGTGCTCAGCTCAGCTGCAAAGTGCTCCTCGGCTAGGAGGACAAACAGATTTCACAGCAGGGATCCAAGGCTTCTCATATCACCATCTGTCTGCCTTTTGTTCTCTTCCAAACTTTCTGTGTCTACTCATTTTGGCCTCAATCGTGAGCTCTTTCAACCTTATAACCCTTTTCCCTTCTAATAACCAAGTCACACTCCAAAGCCAGGTCTACAGTCCCTCAGGCAGGAAGGAGCGTGGGGAGGTGGGCCCCACGCTCCCAAGCCCATCAAGAGGGAGATGGGTGGAAATTCACCTCCTTTCAACTAAGAGGCAATGCAGCCTTCTCATCCCAATGTGCCTCATCATCTGCAAAGTCAGAATCCTGCCACCAACCCCAGCTCCAGCTCTGTCACCTGGGGGAAGCCTTCCCCTTCAGGTCTGGCCCTTTCATAATGCCCTTTGGTTTCTTCTGACCTGGGTGAGCTACTAGGCTCTGGGCTGACTGTTAGAAATGAAACTCCTCTTTTAGATTTTGCATGATCATAACAATCAGTTTACAGAAAATAATAATAATAATGAAACATGAGCAATAAGAGTAAAAGTAATACTGTTATCAATTGGTCTTTTTTAAATTTAAGAGCCCAGGGGAACAGACCAAGATTTTACTTCACTACAACATGCAGTCTGCACCTAGCTGTCATAACTCTAAGACTGGCAGGAAAAGCCATACTAACCTGCACCATCTCTGGCTACAACGGACATCCAGAGTTCTGAGACTTAGCCAGTGGGCCAGGCTAGGACAACCAAGCTGGCTTTGGTTGAAACTGGTGCCGGGCCAGGGGAGACATTAGAGGGAACCATAGTTTCACTGGTATGAGGCGAAGTCCCTGATATCTGTGAAAAATGGCCACCCAGACATAGCATTCCCCAGAACTGGCTGAGCCAACAGAGCCCTGCCTCAAAGCTCTTCCAGAGCCTTTCCCAACACTTTTTTGTGCAGCTAACTTTAGCCTATCTCTGCCTGTGTCTTTCTCAAAGAGAAGAAAAGGGGGTGAGACAGACAGACTGTAGATGAGAGAATGAATCTGATTATTTGATAATTCATCAGCACCACAAAGCCAAGAACTGAATCTGATCTTGCATCCCCCAGGCATGTGCTCAAGACTCAGCACAGAGCAAGCTCACATAAATGTTTGTTGAATAAACTAACATGAATGAATGTGACCAATCAGTTCTGAGTGCCAACTTTATGAGAGGAGTTGACAAATTCTAGTGTGACCAAAGCTGGCAGCCAGGATTGTGAATGTTCTGGAGAGCTTGTCCTATACAAAAACTTTAAAATACAGAAGAGATAGAGACAGATAAAGGGAGATGTGAGAAGGAGCCTGGACAATTGTTTTCTTAAATCATCTGAAGGAAGAAACTGAGGAGCCCTGATTTAATTTGTTCCAGAAGGCAGAATGGGAACCAGGGAACAGAGTTCCCAGGTAGCTTTATAGCTCCAAGCAGATGGATATTCCCCATGGCTGTAACTACCCAGGTATGGGTAGTTCCCAGGGCCTCCTCCATCAAAGGGAAGGACCACACACAGGCTGGACACCACCATGGGGAAGGGCACCACCGGGACAGGCCTGCACCTTGTGAGAGGTTCAGGCAACAGACCAACTGCTGAGATTACCTGGAAGAGTCCAGATTCCTTCTTCTTCGCTAGAAAAACAAGTTTTCATGTGATATGAGTCCTGTGAGGCCCTGAGCAAAACTCAGGGAAAACCTGATTTCAGCATCACATTCTTGTCTTGGATGTGAGTAAATGAAGAAAACCTACTTAAGAATGTTAATGCCTTAATATGCCAATCCACATTTTGAAAGAGAGTGCCTCAAGAAAGCAATGAGCAAATCTACTGCTGGGTTTGCAGCACAGTACCATTTGGTGGCTCAGACAGTAAAGCATCTGCCTGCAATGCAGGAGACCTGGGTTTGATCCCTGGGTTGGAAAGATTCCCTGGAAAAGGGAACAGCTACCCATTCCAGTATTTTGGCCTGGAGAATTCCATGGACAGAGCAGCCTGGTGGGCTTACAGTCCATGGGGTCACAAAGAGTCGGACATGACTGAGCAACTTTCACTTTCACTTTTCACCATTTGAATGGGGAAGTCCTCTTGAGATTCTCTGATCAATCAAACAACTGTGTCCAGCATGCCCAGGGAACGGCATGGGGAGGCAGAGTCCTGGGTTTAAATCCTCACTCCACCTCATACTGAATATGTTAAGTTACTGATTAGTTACTTAGCTTCTCTGAGCCTCATTTTCCTTAGCTGTAAAATAGTGTTCCTGCCCTCCTTCTTGAACACAACCATACAAAGAGCAGCCCCACTCTCAATTTCTCAGTAGCAGAGGACAGTATTTAAAACAAGCCAGAAGAACCTCCCTGACAGCTGGTGAAAAAAATGAGATGCTACCCTACTAGCTGGACATTACTCTGCTCCAAAGTTGCTACAGTTATAAGACCCTGGGTTATCTGTCAATAGCTGGCAGGAGAACATCAGGTACTGTATCACAGAAGGCACATGGGTTCCCTTACCTACATCTACTAACACCTGCAGCTAGGACATTCCACTTGCTCCAGAGCCTGAAGAATCCTGGGAAAAACTGGCAGAAGACAGCAAAGGCCTGAGGAATGAAGACCACAAACATAGAAAGTTAGACAAAATAAGAAGGCAGAGAAATAGACTCCAGACAAAGCAATAAGATAAAACCCCCAAAGAACAGCTGAGTAAGATGGAAAAAGGCAATCCATCTGAAAAAGAATTTGGAATAATGATAGTAAAGATGATCCAAGATCTCAGAAAATTAATGGAGGCACAGACTGAGAGGATACAAGAAATGTTTAATAAAGAGCTATAAGTTTAAAGAACAAAAATATATGAACAATACAATAACTGAAATGAAAAATACATTAGAAGGAATCAATAAATGAAGCAGGTAGATGAATAAGTGAGCTGGAAGACAGACTGTCATGGAACAGAAAAAAGAAAAAAGAGTGAAAAGAAATGAGGACATTCTAAGAGACTGCTGGGACAACATTAAATGCACAAACATTCACATCATAGGGGTCCATGGAGGAGAAGAGAGAGAAAATATCTGAAGAGATAATAGTCAAAAACTTCTCTAACATGAGAAAGGAAACACTCACTCAAGTCCAGGAAATGCAGAGTCCCATAGAGGATAAACCCAAGGATGACTACATCGAGACACATACTCATCAAATTGACAAAAATTAAAGACAAAGAGAAAATATTAAAAGCATCAAGGGAAAGGTAATAAATAATATATAAGGAAATCACCATAAGGTTATCAGTTGATTTTTCAGCACAAGTTCTGCAGGTCAGAAGGGAGTGGCATGATATATTTAAAGTGGTAAAGAACACAGATGAAACACTCTTTGATATAAATCATAGCAATATTTTCTTGGATAAGTCTCCAACTCAAAAGAAATTAAGTAAAATAAACAAATGGGACTTAAGAAAGCTTTTGCACAGCAAAGGAAACCATCAACAAAATAAAAAGACAACCTACAGAATGAGAGAAAATATTTTCAAATAATGTGACCAACAAAGGGTTAATATTTAAAATATACAAACAGTTCATACACTTAACATCTAATAAAAAAAATGTAATAAAACAAATGGACAGAAGACTTGAATAGATATTTTTCAAAGAAGACATCCAGGTGGCTAACAGGCACATGTAAGGATGCTCAACATCACTAATAATTAGAGAAATGCAAATCAAAACCACAACGAGGTATCATCTCACACCTGTCACACTATCTACAAATAATAAATGTCAGAGGGGTTGTGGAGGAAAGGGAACACCTTCAAACACTGCTGTGGCAATGTAAATTTGTGTAGATACTGGGGGAAAATGTATGGAAGTTCATTAAAAAACTAAAAATACAACTACTATATGAACCAGCAATTCCACTCCTGGGTATATATCCAGAAAGATCAAAAACACTCATTCAAATTAAACATGCACACATATGTTCACAGCTGCACTACATACAATAGCCAAGACATGGAAGGAACCCAAGTGCCAAACAAGAGACAACTAGGCCAAGAAGATGTGGCATATATGCTGTCGTTGTTGTTCAGTCACTGAGTCATGTCCAGTTCTGTGCAACCCCCTGGACTGCATGTATGTGTGTGTTACGTATGTGTGTGTGTGTGTGTGTGTGTGTATAAATAACTCAGCTGTTAAAAGAATGAAATACTGCCATTTGCATCAACATGGATGGACCTAGAGAATATCATACTTCATGAATAAGTCAGACTAAGGAAAACAAATATGATATACTACCACTTATATGTGAAATAAAAAAATACAAATGAATATAATACAAAACAGAAAAGGACTCACATTCATAGAAAATAAAATTGTGGTTACCAAAGGGGAAAAAGAAGAGGGAAGGGACAAACTGGGAGTTTGGGATTAACAGATACAAACTACTACATATAAAATAGTTATGTAGTAAGGATACACTGTTTAACATAGGGAATTATACCCACTCTAAAAAATATAAAGGTATTATAAATATTACAGTAATAACCTTTAAAGGAATAGAATCTGCTAAATACTAAATCACTATGCTGTACATCTGAAACTAACATAGTATTTTAAATCAATATACTTCATTAAATTTTTTATTTAGGTCTCTAAGTCAAATCACCCAATTTACATTTAATATTCATCTCTTACATAATATTTACACTCTTGATAAATAATTTAATAATAAAACCACCTTGTAAAATTGAAAAAAAAATAAAGTGGTGGAAGGGAAAAACCTACAACGAAGAATACTCTACCCAGGAAGACTGTCATTCAGATTCAAATGAGAAATCAAAAGCTTTACAGATAAGCAAAAGCTAAGAGAATTAGCACCACCAAACCAACTTTACAACAAATGCTAAAGGAACTTCTCTAGATGGAAAAGAAAAGCCCATAACTAGAAATAAGAAAATTACAAATGGGAAATCCCACTGGTAACAGCAAATATATAGTAAACATAGGAAATCATCCACACACAAATATATCAAAACCAACAACTGTGAGAAGAAGAGAGTACAAATGCAGGATATTGGCAATGTATTTGAAACAAAAAATTCTAAAACAGTAGTTGAATACAATTTTTTGTAATATAGGTCTACCAGTGAGAAAAACTACAATTTCAAGGACTAACATTTAACTGAGGCACAAAGTCATTTTTTCCTATAACCAAAATCTACTGCAAATGGTCATCTATTAATTACTGATGTGTAATGATATTTTACATATTTCATATCTCACATGGTACATATTGCCAAGTACCAATATCAGTCCACAAATATGAATTTAATGGAGCATATTCATTCCTTGAAGGTATTAATAGAATTCTACTAGATTAATCTCTTGATATTTACTTTAAAACATGGCATTATATTAAAAAGTAATTCCTTCAAATTGAAGATTAAGGAGAAAGCTCTTCAATTATATGGATTTTGAAAAATAGAAATTTCCTTACACATGCGTTTGAGGTCTAAAAAAATGCTGCTGGAACTGTAGTCTGAGCTCAGAATATACATATGCTACAAATCTGTATGGCAATGAAGACCCCACTTCTTATTTTAACTCTGGACAACATGGAAGCCAATAAAAGTTTGTTATAACGTTATGATTCAAACAATGTTAGTTGTCTTTGAAATAACTTTACCACAGTATAACTTTCACACCTAAGCACTGTTTTCCTTGTTACTTTAGATTAAATTAATTTAAAAACGTTATCAAGTCTGCCACAAAAGCTAATTTCCAAAGCCATTCATGTTCAGAAACAGTGGCTGAAGATGATTCTTTTCATTCAGTAAAAATTTCAATCTCAGCCTTAAACTCAAGACATCACAATGAAACATGGTCATTGCTAAGCCTTCAACTGTTGTATGATAGGGCAAATGAGGGTATTCAGCTTCAGCTTCTGACCTCAAAATCCCAGAAGTGAGCATGACTAAGTTCATAAGAGTGAAAGAATTTCACCGCTGACACCACTGGTTTCATAACATCAAACACAAACATTTTCAGAGTATCTGCTGATGAATAACACCATAATTAGTCATAGGCTTTAACAATACATTTTCATGAGCCTGAACATTTTTCCAACTCAGCCTTTTTTTTTTTCCACATGGATTTTTACCATCAGTTGTCACATAGCTTAGCAGATTCTACTTCAGAAATTAGTATTTTCTCTACTTTGAAAATATCCTTGCAGGTAGTTGTTACATGCAGATTATTCACAGAAACTAATTCTTGAGAAACTTCTAACTCAGCATTTACTCCTCAGATTAACAACTAAGCAGCCTGAGACCATCCATCAACTCTCAGGAACAACAGAAAATCATTCAAAATTATTTGCTTTGTTTTTAACTGAACATTGGTGAAGTTTCTTCAGTCTTTTCCAAAAGCCTAGTCTTTTACAGCAAGTTGATTTTCTCTGGACATATTTCATCACCTGCTGCAATTGAATATGATTTAATTAACTCAACATAGGCAAACAGCTTTCCTTGCTTGGCTAGCAAATGAGTCACTCAGAAACTTCCCTTGGCTGTGGTCTCATTTTCATTTTTTTGTAAAGAAATTCTGCTGCGATAAAATATTTCATTTTAGGGTTTCCTTGGTGGTCCAGTGGTTAAGAGTCCACCTGCCAATGCTGGGGACACAAGTTTGATCCCTGGTCCAAGAAGATCCCATATGCCATGGGGCAACTAAGCCCAGGCACCACAGCTACTGAAGCCTGCTTGCTCTAGAGCCCATGCTCTACAATGAGGAGTTATGGCAATGAGAAGTGCACATACCTCAGAATTAGAGAGCAGCCCCACTCGACACAACTAGAGAAAGCCTGTGCACAGCAAGGCCCAGCATAGCTCAAAATAAAAATAAGTAAGTAAAACAATGCAGAGAATGTATTTGAGTTCATCAAATACATTCTCAAAGCATATCAGAGATTAAAAACTCAAACTAGAAATAGATGGGAATGGAAAGTTTATTAAACTGGTAAAGTTTATATATCAAAACCTTACATTGTACCTCACAATTTATGAAAAAACATTGAAGCATTTCCTTCAGAAACAAAATCAGGGACCATATCGCTGTTAGTATTTTTAAAAGTATGAGGTGCTCTGATGGATGCTAAAAAGAAGCATATTGATTAGGTGAGGGGGAGAGAAAAAGAAAATTATTATTTGCAGGTGATATAATCTTCAAGCTAGAAAAGACACAATCAGAAAACTATTATAACTCGTATAATGATTCACAATTTGTCAGTAAGGTCAACATACAAATAATAAAAGCAATTTTTCTCACCAAAAATAACCAATTATAAAGTGTATTTAAAAAAACAAGATATCATTCAGGCTACCAACAAAAACATAAGTTAGAAATTAATGACAATACATAAAACCTTCATAGAGAAAAATTTTAAATCTAACAAATAACATAGAAGATCATCTGAATAAATGGAGAGACATTCCATCTCTTATTTGGGATATACCAAATATTATAAATATATCAGCTCATCCCTAATTAATCTAGCAAGTGAATCTATAAAATTAATATAATAACAAATACACCATAAAATTTTTAGAAAGGCAATAACCTTAATCTAAAAATTTTTTGGAAGAATAAAGATACATGAATAGGTAAGTCAACAAGTCAACAAAAGAAGAGCAAAGAGGAGGAATGTGCCCCACTAGGTATTAGATACTATATGAAGGTGAAAGAGAGTGAAAAACCTGGCTTAAAATGCAACATTCAAAAAACTAAGATCATGGCATCTGGTCCCCTCATTTCATGGCAAATATATGGGGAAAAATGGAAACAGTGACAGACTATTTCCTTGGGCTCCAAAATCACTGCAGATGGTGACTGTAGCCATGAAATTAAAAGACGCTAGTTCCTTGGAAGAAAAACAATGATAAACCTAGACAGTGTGTTAAAAAGCAGAGACATCACTTTGCTGACAAAGGTCTGTGTAGTCAAAGCTATGGTTTTTCCAGTAGTCATGTATGGATGTGAGAGTTGGACCATTCAGAAGGCTCAGCACTGAAGAATTGGTGCTTTTGAACTGTGGTACCGGAGAAGACTCTTGAGAGTTCCTTGGACTGCAAGGATATCAAACCAGTCAATCCCAAAGGAAATCAATCCTAAATATTCATTGAAAGGACTGATGCTAAAGCTGAAGTTCCAATACTTTGGCCACCTGATGCGAAGAACTGACTCACTGGAAAAGACTCTGATGCTGGAAAAGATTGAGCTCATGAGGAGAAGGCGGCAACAGAGGATTAGATGGCTGGATGGCATTACCTACTCAATGCACATGAGTTTGCACAAACTCCAGTAGATAGTGAAGAACAGGGAAGCCTGGTGTGCTGCAGTCCATGGGGGTCTCAAAGAGTCGTACACGACTGAGTGACTGAACAAGTCATAATAATAAGTGTGATATTGCAACAACAAATAAATCAGTGAAACGTAATGGAGAGCTTACAAATCTAACCATTAGAATTTAACACACAATAAACTGGGCACCACACACCAGTGGGAGAAAGACTGTTTCATCGATAGAGTTGCAAACCTAGCTCACACTATAAATTAAAATAAAATTTATCTAAAATGATTTCAAAGCTAGACTGCAAATACGGTAAAGATGTAAATGTGAAACATAAAACAATAAAGTAAATAGAAGAAAACATAGGAAGATATTTTCATAATCACAGGGCAGGAAAAGACATTGTAGACAGAACTCTACAAGCACACAACATAAAACAAAAATAATGATCACTTTAACTACATCATAATTAAAGACTTCTGTTCAGTGAAAGGCAGCATGAACCGATAGGTAACAGATTGGGAGAAATTATTTGCAGGGTCTAAATCCAACAATGGAGTAGCATCTAGAACATAAAAGGAACTCCTTTAAATCAAAAAAATTAACTGAAAAATGAGACATGTATTTGAACAGGCAATTTATGGAATAGATAACCAAAGTGGTTTTAAAATATTCATAGAGATACTCAAACTTATTATTAATTAGGGAAACACAAATTGAGATGCTAGTGAAACAGACTAGATAGTACCAGGAGTTGGCTGGGACAGATGTGTGCTCAGGAAACCTCAAGCACTTCTGATGGGAAAGTAAAATGGTGCAGCTGTTGTAGCGCCAATCAGTATTTTGTCAGATCGAGCACAGACATACCCTACCACCAGGTAACTCTACTCCTGTGTTTAGAGCCTGTGAGAAACACTCCTCAGATATCCCTAATGGACATAAGAAGATATTCATCATGACATTGTTTTTAGTGCTGAGAAATTAGAAGCAAATGAATGTCCATTACTAGGGGAGCTCACAGGGATAGAGTAGGTACAGGACGACGGCAAGCTATAAGCAATGGGCTAGATACACAATAGAGCAGGATGGATGCTAAGTGAAAGAGGTAAGAAACAGAACGAGATCTACCATATAATAGCACTACATAAAAGAAAAGTACACACATACACATAAATAACAACGCATATTTTAAAGACAAATTTTAAACAAAGTAAGAAATATGTGACACGTGCTCCCTGGTGTTCATTGTAGCACTATTTACAATAACTAGGACATGGAAGAAACCTAGATGTCCACCAGCAGGTGAATGGATAAGGAGGTTGTGGTACATATGCACAATGGAATATTACTCAGCTATTAAAAAGGAATGCATTTAAATTCAGTTCTAATGAGGTGGATGAACCTTGGTGTCCTGGGTGTTGATAGTCTCAAGTCAGCAAAAAGCCTGAGGTCGAGGTCTATCAAATGTAATATTATAAGATCACAAAACTCTCCGTGAGAAGGGCTGGCAGGGGTGAAGGCACAGGAAAGAATAGAAGACCTAAGAAAAAACAGATTCTGGGTCTCTGACTTCAGAAGACAAAAGGGAAGTTGGACAAAGGAAAATTAAATCATTTTCTAAATAGAAACCATGCTTAGACTGCCAGGTAACTTCTAACATTGAACAGGGCAGAGGTCACAGACACACACTTTTCTTTCTGCAGAGGTTCCAACATCCAAACAGGCTTCCAACATCCTCAGGAAGGCCCTTACTCTTTCTCATAAAAGAATGTATCCTTTAAAAAAAATCATAATGTGATGAATATTGGTTCAGTCTTTGGTTTAGAGGGAAAAGGAAGCCATTAAAGAATTTGTGGGAAGCTTGATTTTCCTCTTTCTCCCTTTCTCTATTAACACCTTTCCTTAAGGTACCCTGGTTATCTTACTATGCTTTTCTATATTTATTGAAAAGTCCTGAATGAGTCTGGCAGATAGTACTCAATCCAAGGATCAAAGGGTATGGTATCATCAGGACTGAGAGCATCTCTTAATTTCCAGCTCTGCTTTCCTCTCTGCTGACTCCATTTTTGGTGTCCTATCATTGTAAGATTGCTGCAGCAAAATGGCTACCATCAAAAGTCTACAAATAAAAAAATGTTGGTGAGGATGTGAAGAAAAGGGAATGCTTTTACAGTGTTGGTGGACTGTACAAATTGTTGCAGCCACTATGGAAAATAGTGTGGAGGCTCCTCAAAAACTGAAAATAAAACTATCATATGATCCAGCAATTGTACTCCTGGGTATATATCCAAAACTAATGAAAATACTAATTTGGAAAGATTCATGCACCCCAATGTTCATAGCAGCACAATTTACAATAGCTAAGATATGGAAGTAACCCAAGTGCACATTAGTAAGTGAATGGATAAAGAAGACGTGATACATATAAACAATTAAATATTACTCAGCCATTAAAAAATGAAATAATGTCATCTGAAGCAACATGGATGGACGTGGAGATTCTCAAACTGAGTGAAGTGAGAAAGGCAAATATCACATAATATCACTTATATGTGGAATCTAAAAAATAATACAAATGGACTTATTTACAAAACAGAAAAGACTCACAGACTTAGAGAATGAATTTATGGCTATGAGAGAGAAAGGAGTAGGGAGGAATAGATTGAGAGTTTGGGATTGACATGATGTACACACCACTATGCTTAAAATATATATCCAACAAGGACATACTGTATAGAAGAGGGAACTCTGCTCAATACTTTCTAATTACCTAAATGGGAAAATAATCTGAAAGAGAATAGATACATAAATATGTGTAACTGAATCTCTCTGCTATACACCTGAAACTAACACAACATTATTAAACAAGTATACTCCAAAATAAAATAAAACTAGAAAAAAGATGTGATATCTGTATCTATATATATACACACACACAATGAGATGGTTGTTGTTGTTTAGTTGCTAAGTTGTGTCTGACTCTTTTGCAACCCCATGGGCCATAGTCCACCAAGCTCCACTGTCCATGGGATTTCCCAGGCAAGAATACTGGAGTGGGTTGCCACTTCCTTCTCCAGGGGATCTGCCCAACCCAAAGATCAAACCCGCACCTCTTGCATTGGCAGGTGGATTCTTTACCACTAAGCCACCAGGGAAATGGTACTCAGTCAAAAACAAAGAATGAAATTCTGTGATTTTCGACAAATGTGCATGGACCTAGAAAATTATCATTAGTGAAACAGTAGAGAAAGACAAATACTGTTTACGTCTTATATGTGGAATCTAAAATATAAAACAAACAAATGTACATAGCAAAACAGAAACAGACTGACAGATACAGAAAACATCTAGCAGTTACCAGTGGGAGAGTGAAGAGAGAGGGGCAAGAAAGAGGTATGAGATTAAGAGGTATAAACTACTGTGTATAAAATAGATAAGCAACAAAGATACATTGTTATAGCTCAGGGAATTACGGTCATTATCTTTTAATAACTTTTTATGGAGTACAATCTGTGAAAATACTGAGTTGCTATGCTGTACACTTGAAACTAATATAATATTACAAATCAACTATACTTCAAAATAAGGAAAAGATAAATACTTCCTACTCTTCTCTCTTGATGGAAATACAAACATATGTAAAAATCAAATCAAAATAAAGAGTCCCTCACATTGAGTTACCAATTCTGTAAGATTGTATAATAACACTAAGTACTGAGAACTGCCATGTATTGAACAGCTGCTAATAATATCAGGCAAAGTGCCAAATCATTTACATATAATTCCTTTAATACCATCAACAACCAGGCAAAGTATGTACAATTATTCTTACTTTAAACCCTCACGGAGTTAGCAATTTGTTCAAAATCACAGAGCTGGTAACTAGAGGAGCTAAAGGTCTAGGGCAATCTGTAGGACTTGTGAAACTGAGCTCTCAACCCTAAATCATGGATTTGCGGATCCAGGCACCAGTGAGACACCAACATTGTGACCACAGAGTTATTTCAGTTCAATCATTTAGTGTACTTAATCTTAAAAGTTAATTAGTAATTTCATGGGGAAATAAAATACTTGAGGATTATTAAATTCATACTGTAAAAAGAACTTCAAATAGTTTTCTATGAATTGCTTATATGAATTCCTACCAGAGTATACTTTGTAAAAGTAACTAATGACCAAGTCAATAAAAACTATATGCATTAAAGAGGTAGAATCTGGGAACACGGATTTAAATTATATTTTTTTAATTGAGGACAAAAACTATTTCAGTTTCTCAAGGGCTGTCACAGAAGAGCAAAGTCATTCTGAGAAAAGCCAAAGACAGAATATCTGGGTTGCAGACTAACACACTGGTTTGATAATCAACACTGTGAAATGTCAAGAAAAGGTGAATGATCCAGCCCTGGGGAACTTTGCCCCAGGTTATCAGGATACCCTGAAATAAGAAAAATTCCTCAAAATCAGTGCTGTTAGAAATTGAGAAAATCTGGGATGTAACTAAATATCGAATGATATTCAGGACAGCCCCTCACAACGAAGGATTATCCAGCCCACAAGATCAACAGTGATGGGGTTGAGAAAGCCTGTCCTAAATCACTATGGTCTCAGAATGTAGAATTCTTGGGCTTACTCGGAGAAGTACCATTTATGGTGGTCTTGTGTTGCCTATTCGTTTTATAGATTTTCGTTTTAGTGAACTCGATTAATTCCTATCTTCTAACTTTGAAGAGAACCACCATGGCATTTTTAGAAAAATTAGCTCAAAATATTCTCTATGAAAAGAGCAGGCTCTGACTTCTCTAAACTAATAGATGCTGGGCTGCTGAGAAGTACCACAGGCTGTGACTTTGGCCACTGGAAATACTAGACTCTCCCCTAAGCTGGGCAGAAGGTCCACTGAATCATGGTGACTCTTTCTCAGGGACATTTTTGTTCCTTGCTACTTCACTGACTGGTCAACTGTCTGGAGTCAACTGTTACAACTTAGAAGTCAGAGAGGTTTTTCCACCTAGTTACCACCATGCTACATCACCATCCATTTTCAGACTCACTAAAACAGATAATTTGTAATCAGCAATTATTTCTTTATTTGTCCTGGGTTGATTAGGCATTGTTATTTACACTTCCCAAGAACAAGATGGAATTACATAGAAATTCCAATGGAAACACATGAGATGTCATTGACTCCTTTATTGAGCAGGTCTGACGTACACCCGTGGTGGATTCATGTCAATGTATGGCAAAACCACTACAGAACAGTCTTTTGGACTCTGTGGGAGAGGGAGAGGGTGGGATGATTTGCGAGAATGGCATTGAAACATGTATAATATCATATAAGAAACAAATTGCCAGTCCAGGTTTGATGCAGGATACAGGATGCTTGGGGCTGGTGCACTGGGATGACCCAGAGGGATGGTATGGGGAGGGAGGTAGGAGGGGGGTTCAGGATGGGGAACACGTGTACAGCCGTGGCAGATTCATGTTGATGTATGGCAACACCAACACAATATTGTAATTAGCCTCCAATTAAAATAAATTTAAATTTAAAAATAAATAAATAAATTTATATTTTTTAAAAAAGTATACTTGTGAAAGTCGCTCAGTCATGTCTGACTCTTTGCAACTCCATGGACTGTCCATGGAATTCTCCAGGCCAGAACACTGGAGTGGGCAGCCTTTCCCTTTTCCAGGGGATCTTCCCAATCCAGAGATAGAATCCAGGTCTCCTGCATTGCAGACAGATTCTTTACCAGCTAAGCCACAAGAAGTATACTTACCTGCCTAGAAGTGAGGAGCTCTATCTGAGTTAATTACTAGGATATAGTACTGTCTGTCAGTGTTCTTTTTGTTTCTTAGTTTTCCTGTGCTCCTATCTATTACAGAAATAAATCAGTCTTCTATTTCTCATCCTTGAGGTATTCTGCTTCTTAATGTACCAAAAGAGCTACATGTACATAAACAAATTTTGGTGACATCCATACTCATTCTCAAATTTTTCCATACATTTGAGCTGATAGTGTTTTTAGAGTTTCTGAAACATATGTTAAGCCAATTCATACATTTGGGACCTTAGCTCTTGCTACTCCCTTTAGCTGAAATGTTTCTCTTGTCCTCCTCTTATAGGAAAGCAACCATCTTCATTTTAATCAACTTAAATAGCCATCTCCTTAAGAAACTTTTCTTTATCTTTCTTCTAACTATGACTGCTTTATTACTTTCATGGATTTTAAGCAATTTTTCCTCTTTGGACCCCTTTCTCTACTAAAATTAAAATTTATACTTTAGAGTTGAATTGTTATAAAACTGAATTTAATAATATATTAAAATATCTTTCTACCTAACCTAAAAGCTTATTGTTTTAAAAGAAATTAAAATATTTTCATAGACCCCTAAAATTATTGTGGGTCCTAAGCACTGTATCTTTATGCCAATTGCATATGAGATTCCTGACCTCAAGAGTTAGAATTGGTCATTTGTGCTATTATTTCTCTTATCTCTCAATGAAAAACAAATAACATAAACAAGTGTAATAATCTTTTCTTGATAGCTATCAGCCCCTTAAATACAGGGTACTTGACTTAAAAAAAAAAAGAAGAAATTGAGAAAATCTGGTCATACTTTAGGCAATGCTGAAAAATCAAGTGGAAATGTTGGTGTGCCGAGAGTCCACCTCTACTTCAATCTACTTCAACAAGACCACCATTGATGAGGAAATCTACGCGGTTAACAACAATAGGATAGAACAAAAACCAATATTGTGGTTAACAATAATAGAATCATTTATCTCATGAAGTCACACTTTAAGGACTTTGTAGCCTTCAGTCTCAGCAATTCTTCTGGACATATGGTAGTTTAGAGTCATAAGTGACTTTTTTATATTTGCTATAAGCAGAGATTATAAACAATATGCCAGAGTGGTTCACCTTCTGAACCCATCAGTCTATTAGACTACGCAAAACTTCTGGCCCCACAGCTAAGTCACACACATTATTCTGGGCCCTCCCCCAGCTACACCTGGGTGAGAAGGGTGTGATACAGCTAGAGCTACTCGACACCTATAATTATGAAGATTATCAGCCAAACATCTGCCTAATCTACAGTGTGTAGGTGGTGGATCATGATGGATGAATAACCAAGAAATTTGCAAGGGGGAACTAACGTCCAAGTTGATAAAAAAAAAAGTGGGTGCAGAGCAGGTAGAGGGGTCTTCAGGTGCTGGAAGTTCAATGAAATTCCCCATTACCCAGAACAAGTATTGACCTTCAGGAGAAGGATTTTAAGAATGGAAGTTGCCCAAAGTTCAGGAATCAGCATTAGGTCACCTGTTCTGCTAGTCTGGCTTTGATCCCTCTCAGTAGTGATAATCAGGTCTCTGCCTGATTCCTGGTCCTTCGGTGTCCCATGTGAGGACATTGTTTTTCTGCCTTTTCTGCTTCCAAAATTAAAATCTTGGTCTGAAATAGGAGCCCTAAAATCCTGCTACCCACTAACTGATATTGTTGATTGCAATTCCCCATCACTTACCCATCTAAGTCTCCTGTTCCTAGGTTCTCCATCACTGAGTTCTGTCCACCAGTCAGACCCTACTGTATTGAGACTGCCCCTCTTCCTCTCTAACCTGTCTGCCCACAATGGCAAAACTCGAACCTATTGCCCTTGTTCTTTGCCCTCCCTCAACCTCTGTATCCAATGCATTGTCAAGCTCTAATTCTGAAATGTCTCCTCCCTTCAATCCTACTGCCAACACCTTAGTTTGAAATATCATTATCTCCCTTCTTTTTCGCAAAATGCTTGCATCCTTGCCTATATCAAACTCAACTTACCATCCATAATCTTAGTAGAGTTATTTTTACTAAATAAGAATTAGATCTTGACACATTTTTAGTTAAAAACTCTCCAGTTGCTATCCAATGTAAATAACATCACATGACTTACTATGACTTTTGAGGTCTTTCCATACAGACTTTCAAGGTTCATCTCCCCCTGCTCTTTTCCAAAAATTTACATTCTTTAAAACTCAGCTCAAGTATCAAATCTTCTTCATCTCTCTAAAAGAGAATAAGCTAAAATGAACAAGAGGGACTACATCAAACTAAGTATCTTCTGCCCAGTAAGGAAACAGTCAGTAAATTGCAAAGGTAACATATAGAATGAGAGAAAATATTTGTAAAACATTTATCTGGCAAGGGGCTAGTATCAAAAATAAAGAACTCATACAACTTTATAGCAAAAACAGCAAATAATCAAATTTAAAGTTGGCAAAGGGACTAATGGAAATGTTTCTGGAAAAAGACAGGCAAATGGCCAATATATACATGAAAAGGTGTTCAGTCTCACTAACCATCAGCAAAATGTAAACCAAAACCACAATGAGCTATATCACTTCACACCTGTTAGGATGGCTATTCTCAAAAACAAGAGATAACAAATGTTGGTGAAGTTGTTGAGAAAAGGGAAACCTTATACACTGCTGGTAGGAATGGAAATTGGTACAATCACTATAGAAAACAGTACAGTGATTTTTCAAAAAAACGAAAAACAAAACTATCAGCAATCCTACTTCAGGGTATGTAGCTAAGAAAAGAAAATCAGAATCTCAGAGATATTTACAGCATTATTCACATCACTGAAATATGGAAACACCTTAAATGTTCTTCAACAGATGAATGGATAAAGAAATTTTTATTCATATATAGATATATAACACATATAGTAAACTGTACATTCATATACATATATGAATATATATCATGTTGTTCACATGTCTGTTTTTAGATTATGAATTCTTTGAGGATGACAAGCATAACTTCTTCATTGATGCTGCCATGGTAGGCATGACTGGTGAGTAGTCAGCTGGTGATATATGTTTGTTGAATGAATGAATGATCCCTGAATGCTGTGACCTGTTCTTCATCTGAACTTCCCTCTGACATCTGCAAAAAAATTCCCTCCAGAATACATTCTAATCTATCTCTGCCTATAATATCCCTACGTATAAAGGGAGCAGGTAAGAAGGGGAGTGGGAGTTTATTCCAAGTTCTAGCCCTTCTTATTCTTCCACATTCTCCTGAAATCACTGGTCTATGCTAGTCTCTGTCTAAACAGGTGACACTGGTAAAGTCTGGTCATAATAGCTATAATGTCTCTGTCCTAGCTTGCTCCTAGATCCCTCTTTTTCAGTTTCCTAATGCTATACCACTCTGTCACCCAAACGCACTGTTTTTATGGAACATGGAATGGGGACGGGTCAATCCTTTAGTGCTGATACTAGTCATTGCCAATGTGACCATTCTAAAGATCTTATAATCCCTTTGTTCATAACCATTCAAAAGCTAAGTCGTGAAGCCTTTTTCCTTAACAACAATGAGGTAATCAGTTGCATTTTCTATCATCCTTTCTATTATTTTTTCTCTTCTTGTTTTTGTCCATAATTGTTACAGAAAATTTTCATATAACACAGTACTGCATAGATGCTACTCCCTTCTCATCCAAGAAAGCTTATGGCCTTCTCTGGAGCTGTACATGAGAAATTTATTAAACCATTATGCTTTTCAGAAAAATAATGTCTTATGGATATAAGTGCTCCTGGGAAATATTTCCCACCATTCCAAAGATCTGGCTTCCCAGGTAGTGTTAGTGGTAAAGTGTTAGTGCCTGCTAATGCAGGAGACATAAGAGACACAGGTTTGATCCCTGGGTTGGGAAGATCCCCTGGAGAAGGAAATGGCAACCTACTCTAGTATTCTTGCCTGGAGAATCCCATGGACAGAAAAGCCTGGCAGACTGTAGTCCACGGGGTCACAAAGAGTCAGATACAACTAAGTGACTTAGCACATTCAAAGGATTTGTCTTCAATCATTTCCACTGTGTCTGTCCCATACATATTCAAATTGTGTGTGTACATGTGTTTATGTGTATGACCTGTATCAGTAGCTGGAATCACATGAATTACACATACACACACACACACACACCACACTTTTACAATAGGATTCCTTCAGTTCAATTATTGATTTCCAATTTGTCAATTGGGCATGTAAAAAAACTGAGAGGCAATCCAGATTGGCATAAAATGTCTTGTGTACATCTAGAAAAAACTCTTTCTCACTCTCATCCCCCTTCTCTCCTTTCTCTCTCTATTTCTCTCTCTGTCTCTCTCTCTCTCTCTCACACACACACACACACATATACACACAATTGAAGAAGAACCTGAAGTCACGGAAGACCACTTGACTTTTTCCTTGTGATCAGCACTACTTTTTTTCACTATTGTCCTGGTAAATACCAGTTATGAATAGAGGTGTTCCTGCCAGATATTTCTCCACCACAAGATAGCTAAGTAGGAACATAGCCTACAATATGCCAAGGAACCCAGGAGAATATTCAACTTGGAAAAATTCCACCCCCCAAAACAGCACCTCCCAGGAGATGACTACAACTCCAATAGGAAATCATTTAACCACAAATTCCTCCCCTTCACTCCTACAGCCTCAGTCACACATCTCAAAGGACTGCTCCCTTGAATCGTGACAGCTTGACCCACATCAGCAGCCTACAGGCCATATGGCAGAATAATGCCCTTCTAGCCCATTGGATAGGAAAAGGGAGGGACAACCACAAATGAATGATTGCAACTGAAATCCTATAATTTCTGATTTGTCAATAATGCTTGACATTTGGGGAGCTTTCTTCACAACTTAGGCTTCCAGGATGGCTCAATGGTAAAGAATCTGCCTGCCAATGCAAGAAACACGCAAGATACAGGTTCAGTCCCTGGGTTAGGAATATCCCCTGGAGGAGGAAATGGCACCCTACTCCAGTATTCTTGCCTGGAGAATTCCTTGGACAGAGGAGCCTAGTGGGCTACAGTCCATGGGATCACAAAGTGTTGGACATGACTCAGACTTAGCACTTCATACCTTAACAAATCCTGGCAGCCATGAGATGTAACTGTGGACACCTAAAATGCCTCTGAAACCATTTCATTGTCTGGTTAACACTGAGGTGAAGAGTAAGGTCTCTCTGAGGATAGAGAAGACACCTTACATCTTAGAGTTTACTATACCATGGTCAGTGATTTTAAAGGTTTGGGAACGCATGTAAGAATTAAAGATTTTAAAATTTAAAAGAAAAAAAGATACAACAGCAAATGAACATTAATTGTATCTAAAAATAAATAAATAAATAAATAAAAGTCTGCAGAACTAAAAAAAATAAAAAATAAATAAATAAAAATAAATAAAGGTTTAAAAGGAAAATTCTTTGGGATTCTAAAAGTAAAAAGCTAATATGTAAGAGAGATCAGGTGTGTTAGCAGGAAGCAGAATATGGAAGCATATTCCATATATAGAGACTGTAGTGGAAATTCCACTATAAAGTGGCATTGATAGTTCTGTTACCCCTGCAGTGGTAAACCACACTGATCAGTAGTAAACTGCACTCAGGCCATCTGAGTTGAGCTGAATCAAGTCAGGCAAAGCAATTTACCTGAATCATAGAATCACAACTCTCAGTTTGAAAGAGGGATTTATCAAACATCCACCTAAATGTTCCTCTACTCAACAACCCTCAAAATTAACCCTATCCCAGTAATAGATGCAGATGCAAAGTGCATTTGGAGTGAAAAATCTGAGTTGGAGGCCCAAGTCCTGAATTGTTGATTTATAAGGCATGTAGCATTGGACCTCCTAATGGTCAACCACAATACAAAGAGCCTAGACTAACTGAATGCCAACAACTCATCCAATTCAACATTCTCTAGGCAGTGACAGGGAACTGTCTCCAAACCATCTTATTTTCATGCTTGGACAATTCTATTAAAATATCCTTTCTTATTTAAAGCCAAAATACACTTTCCTATGTTTTCTACCCATTTATCTGAGCTTTTATACAACCCAATTATAAGAGCTTCCCATATATTTGAAAGCAAATATTCTATTTCCACCACTTGCATCTCATGCCATTCCCTTTACCACCCATCTGGTCAATCACCCTACTTACTTGATTCAGAACACATAACAAGTTGACAACATCCCTGTTGAGAAGTTGGGGTCAGAACTAAATAAAAAGCTATAGAAACAATCTGACAAGTACCAAGTGAAGAACAGCACCACTTATTTTGCTCCAGTTAATGTGCTTCTTTTAATGTAGCCTAAACCTTTGGGGCCACTACATCACACTGCCACTGCCACAGTATCCCCTCTCTTACTCATGGCTTATACCTTGTCCTTGTAAAGTTTAATTTAGAACCAAAGTCAGAATTTTACTTACTGTGCTGCTAGCATCTCCAGCCTTTGGCCTGCAGGAGCAGAACTAAACCCACCCCAGGACCCTGTAGTTGAAATCTTGGCCCATCAGCTGAAAGATGGTGGGATTTGTCTTGTACAAAGGCCTTTGCTGCTTCCTTTTTTCTCCATCCAACCTACTCTGGTCAGTTGTGGTATTAACTCTGTCCTCAGTTTGAAGCTCAGTCCTCAGTTTGTCTCTTTCTGGGCTTCCTTGGTGGCTCAGTGGTAAAGAATTTGCCTGCCAATGCAGGAGATGCAGGATCAATCCCTGGTCAAGGAAGATTCCCTTGGAGAAGGAAATGGCAACCTACTGCAGTATTCTTGCCTGGGAAATCCCATGGCCCAAGGAGCCTCACAGGCTGTAGTCCATGGGGTCACAAAGAGTTGGATACAACTTAGTGACTAAACAAAACACTTTTATTAGATTTGAGCTATTGGTGTGACACAATACAATGTCCTTGAAACTTCACTCTGTCCTAAAAAATATCTGCCATTTGCACATATTTTCATCCAAGTTATTGATAAGAATATAATTATCATAACATAGTCAAGAAAACAGTGCAGGAGCCGACTACCAGGTCTGCCCTCTATGGATAGGAAATTGAAAGATTTGTGTCCTCTGGTCACTAAAACATCAGAGCCCAGATTGCCCCACTCTTGCCACTCTTCTGATTCCACTTTCCTCACCTCACTCACACTGCTGCCCCTGCAATGATGTCCAAGGTTGAGTTCACCCAGGATGTAGGACACTTTGAGAGAAACACTGTTTTAAAACACCAAAATACAAAAATGGCTTTGTGGGGGGAGATTCACACACCCAGAGCAATGTGTTACACTGGAAATAATGTGGGAGTTGGAGTCTGAATGTCCTGGGATTGAATCTTGGTTCTGTAACCTACTTGCTGGGTAATCTTGGGCGCTGCATTACTATCAGTTCCCTCATCTCAAAATTACAGATAATAATAATGACCTCACAGGATTGTTCTGAGGATTAGGAGGAATGCGTGTAAAACCTTAGCACATTCTTGGCACATAATGAATGGCCATGCAACATTGATTTTAACTATTATTATAGTTAAAGAGAGAGACAAAAAGTTCTTGACAAAAAGACAATTAAGCCCAAAAGAAAAGAGGAGAAAATGAAGACTTGTGTTCGGTGGATGTTAACTAAATGTTCCACAAAAGAAAAGAAAGAATTGGTGGTCTCATAAGGTTAAAAATGAGGTCTCTGAACAAAGTATTAAAACTCAGGCATATTTCTACCTCCTTGACAAGATCAACTTCACCCTATCCCCAACCCACCCTGCACTTCTATTTTGATCATGTCTTAGGAACTATATGGGTCTAAGAACACAAAAAGTGAGTCAAGATCCAGTCAACCGTGTGAGAAGAGACACAAAATTGGGACACAATTTTGTGCAGACACAAAAATAAATCATTAAAATATCTCCAGTGGTATAAGAGAGAGAAATACAGAGTATGTGAAGGAACAATGATCTATCTGGAGATGTAAGGTGAGGCATTATAAAGGAGGTGGTGATTCTGGAGAGGCTTAAAGGATGAAAAGAAGCTAAGGGTGAGGGACTCCCCAGTAGTAAGGACAGCATGTAGAGAATCTGAATAGTGCTGTACCATTAAAAGGTCATGCAAAGAATGTGGATCAGTCTAGAGTGACTTTCCTATAAAATAAGGTGATCAGAGAAGCTGCTTAAAAGATACAGATTCATTCCTACTGTGAGGAGGCTTATACGTCAAGTAAAGAAATTTGGAATTCTCTAGGCAAGCAGCAGCCACCAGAAAGAGTGAAAAGGGTAAAAGACGAATCCAGCAGGCTATTAGTAGAGGGGCTGGTTATGGTACTTTTTACTAATGTCCAACTGAAAGATGGTGAGGTCCAGAACTAAAATTGCCATCCTGGAGATAGATAGGCCTGTATATTAAGAACATAATACAAGTCTAGGGAGAAGTGATATGTCAAGTATGACGTGAGCATAAGGGCTAAAGATAGAGAGAAACAGAAAAAGACTTTATGTGGCTTTAGATACTCAGTGGATGGACCAATATATGGACCTCTGGAGGATAGTATATTTTGGCATAAGGCATGAAAATGAGTTCAGTTTTGAATAGTATGGACTGAGGTAACTAGGGGACGTCCAAGTGGAAATATAGTTTAGAAATTAAGAGAGGCCAAGGATAGGCATTCCCTGTATAGTTATGAGGTCAATGAGAAAAGCCACAGCTTATCCCACAGGAAGAGTAAGTAGAACATGTCTCTGGTACCCCAATTAACAACCTTGAAAACAAGACTAATGATTCTTACCTAATAAGTTCATGTCAGCTCCTAGTGATCACTGCTTCTAACTCAAGAGCCCACTTTCTTGCTTTTTTGAAAAATCAAAATTAAATATGCCTGTCTTCTCTGTGTTCACTATACTTTGTAGAAGATCAACATTCATCATGGCAAGTTCTCTCAGGATTCAGAGATGGAATTTATTAATAAAAGGGACCTGTAGATAGGTGCTTGTAACACTGGCTTAAATATAACCCAAATTTAATTTTTTCACAAATGTATACTCTACTTTTCCTCTAGAGACAAGGATAAGGAAGCACACTTATCTGTAGATATTCATCAAGCATCTACCTTTCAAAGTGGGGGTAACAACAACAAAACCCAGAAGGTGTGGACCCTGCACACAAACAGCCTGTGCTAGCCAAAGGGAATCTTCCATGAAAGCTACAATATGCACGGGAATGATGTAAACCTAAATTGTAACTTGGTAAAACAAGTACAGATGAGTACGTGAGCAAGTTGGGAAGTAAACAGGTCTCTGGAGAAATCGAGGTGGAGATATGGGTGGATCAGAGTTTGGTTAGGAATGAATCAGACCATCCTACAGAAGATGGCTCCTCCCTAGATGGACCTGCTATAAAAAGGCGATGATCCCAGACTTCAGCACCCAGCAAGCTCCTCCGGGCTACAATCTCCTTGCTCTTCTGGTGAAGGAAGGAAGTAAGTAAGATGGACTAAATCTCACCTTGTCTACTTGTTCTTAAGCAAAGTGGAAATCTCAATGTATGTGTGGTCTGAGGCCAAAAGTTCTGGATGTTTGGGGTTTTCCGTTTTTAGTGGCAATGTTACTAAAAGTTCACTTTGATATAGAACAAAAATGAGGGCATAAATTTGCTTTTCACAAGGCTACTCTCTTAATATTGCTGGATTATCTATTTATCCATTCATTGAATAAATACATCTTAACTACCTTCTATTTGCCATATGCTGCTCTTGGCTGATTATGTGGCAGTGATAATGTAAACTTAGTAGGGGAATACATTCAATAAACAAGAAATGAACGAAAATTTTGAATAGAGATAAGTACAATGAAGAAAATAAGACAGTGATATAGTAATGTAATAGGAGGATAGTACTTGAGATTGGAGGGTTAGAAAAGGCCTCTCTGGGGAATTATCTTTTGAGCAGAGATCTTAATGACAGAAGAAACAAGTCAAGGCAAATAAGAGGATTCTAAAGCAAGAGTAAACTTGCTTTAAAAGAAAAAAGAAGATAGTGTGCCTAGAGCATGAGTAAAAGAGGAACAGTGGTCTATGGTGAGTCACAGAGCTAAGTGGGTAGGCCATGTAAAGAGGGGCAGAGTGGAGTCTGCACAATATCTGAAGTAGATGAGAAGCCATTGGAGAGTATTAAGCAGGAAGAATAACAAGATCATTCTGAGCGTCTATGTGGAAAATAGGATCATAGGCAATGGTGGGAGCAAGGAGATGGACTACATTTTCAACTTCATCAGAGATGAAGGGGTAATAGAAATAGTGAGACATCACTCTTTGTTCAAACCTAAATCTAGAAGCTATGCATGTCTCCATTCTCTCCTTCACACCAGATTCACCACCCTGACCAGCTAACTCTGACTGCTATACATGCCAATCCATCTGTCTTCCTGTCTACCACTTCCATCCTAGTCTAGGCTATCCTTCACTCTCACCTCTATTATATGAAAATACCACAATGTATTTAGTCATTTTTTTATTAATAGTTATTGGGTTGTTTCCATTTGCAGAGGTATTATAAATAATACAGCTATGAACATTTTTGTACGTGATTTTTGGTTACAAACGCATATCGATTTCTACTGGGAATATTCTTAGGAGTAAACTGCTGATCTTGCATGCTAAGTTGCTTCAGTCATGTCTCCTCTTCTTAAGTTTTTTGAATAAATTAAATTTTTATCAGCTAATTTTCCTCATAGAAAAGAAAGTGTTAGCACTCAATCATGTCCAACTCTTTGCGACTCCATGGACTGGAGCCCACCAGGCTCCTCTGTCCATGGGATTCTCCAGGTGAGAATACTAGAGTGGGTTGCCATCCCCTTCTCCAAGGGATCTTTCCAACCCAGGAATCAAACCCAGGTCTCCTGCATTGTAGGCAGATTCTTTACCATCTGAGCTATCAGGGAAGCCCAACTAGTTTATTAATTATATATTCTACTACTCTTTTCATGCTCACCCTAAAGATGACAGTATATATACTTGACTTATTAGAGAATATCATAAAAAATATTTTAACCACTACCTACCCCCAAAATTCAAGCATTCTATAATAGTTGAATTTCACTTGATCCTTATGTAGTATTATCTAATACTGTTATACATTTTAATTCTTTCCATCTCATATCCTGAAGATACCATTATTGTTATTATTTTTATTCAATCAATCTCCATTTAGATTTCCCCACACATTTACTCTTTTAATTATTCTTCACTCTTTCCCACTTCCCTGTGCTTCCAACTAGGATCACATTTTAACATTTCCTTCATAGCAGATCTATTTGCTTGAAAATATCCTTACTGATTATTTTTTTTGTGAATACTCTCACTGGGTATAGAATTCTAGATTAGAACTTATTTTCCTACAGAAAGATGATGAGAATATTTTCTGGCTTCTATTGTTTCTTTTGAAAATTCATCTGTCAGACTTACTGCTAGATGAGCCTCTGAGGGACTATAAATATAAAAGAAGCTTAGGAGTGAATCTCAAGAAATATCAACATCAGGGGCCAAAAGAGGAGACTAAGAGAAAGTGAGTAGTGAGGCTGAAGGAGAAACAAGAAAATGTCAGGTCTTTTTAAAGGAGGGTGTAGCAAGCGGCATCAAATGATACTGATATGTCAAGCAATTTGTGAAATGAAAATGGATAGGTGGATTTGGTAGAGTGAAGGGAATTTTTTAGCTTCATGAAAAGTTTTGGTGACTTTTTGAGAAAGAAAGAAAATTTGAGTTAAAAAACTAAGAAGTGAAGAAAGAAAATATGGGCATATATTTTGAGTGATTTTGCTACAATAAAGAAAATATAAATCAGGTGGTGCCTCAAGGATTATGTGGGACAGCAGGAGAGGGTGTTCAATAAGAGATATATCAGCATGAATATATGCTGAAGGGAATTATCCAGTAGAGAAAGATAAATTGATGATGCATGGAAATGGATAACTGAAAAAAGAGTTTGAACAGTCAAGAGAGAGTCAGGTCCAGTGCCAAAATAAAGGACAGAAGTACAAAGAGTTAATCTATCTGTGTAACAGCAGTGAGGGTTAAGCTATATGGATACAAATGCAATAGGTTAGATGATCAGACATTGCCAAAAATGAAGAAATTATTTTGTCACAGATCCAAAGTTCTCAGTATATAAAATGGAATTCTGCAGGCAAGAATATTGGAGTGGGAGGCCACTCGCTTCTCCATGGGATCTTCCTGACCCAGAGACTGAACCTGGGTCTCTCGCATTGCAGGCAGATTCTTTACTGTCTGAGCCACCAGAGAAGCCCCTCAAATCAAGGATATCTCCTCAAATAAAGGAAAATAAGAAGCTATTGGAGCTTCCCCAGTGTATATAACAAAAAGTAGGTTAAGGAATAGAGGGAGTGACAAAGGAACACTGAGAGAGATTAAACATAATCGCTAACCAAGGAAAAAAGTAAAGTGAATACATAAAACATAAACAGACAGTGAGATCAAAGAATTATTGAAGTCAGAGTGTAAGAGGAAGTCAGTGTGCAATTCTCAAGACTAAGATTTTGGAGATACTGTAATTATAATCAAGTTCAAGTTTCAATACTATCATAAATAACAAAGAATGAAAATCTCTTAAATCTTAGGGGTGTTATTTCATAAGAAGCATGTAACTTTATTTTAATTCAACATTTAGAATCTACTTTTTGATCTGCCATCTTATTCCTACTATATGTACTGTAATGAATGATAAAATTATATGTAATTCTACTCATTTTTTATTTTCCTTACCCAGCCTTTACTGTGTCAGGTCTTTCCTGGCCTGAAAATTGTGTTTTTTATTCCACTTTTCCCTCTAATGTTTAAAAAGTTATAAATTCTACTCTGTCAGGGTTTCCAATAAACTTACCAAAATTACATGTGTAACCATGTTGAAGACTGATCATCACCTATTTCTTCTTATCAAACAAGGCAAGGTTCATAAATGCTTTTGGTGTGACTAATATGGCTATGACTTACACATTGTTGTTTCCTATACTATTTTAGTTTGTCTGTTTTCATAAAATAACATAATTGTCATTTTATAATAAACTTTATGTAGTATTATTATAGGATAAATGCTTATTTAGATTTACCGATAATGCTTGGGAGCTTCTTTGCTTCCTTAAAGAGTTAAAATGACATTGCTTATATGCTATTACTTAAGAGGAAAAAAAACAAAGTTTACTCTAATCCTGAAAATAAAAATCATGCTATACAATGAAAAATGCTGAAAACCTCATGAATTATTCAGGAAAAAAAAAAAAAACTAGGCCAAAACTCACTGAGTGCTGGGCCATTTGGCAAACTGCCTTACAGCAAATGGTCCCTCAACACACCAATCATTTTGGAAATCAGCTTTTAGAAAGCTGATTTTCAGCAAATTTGTGTCAACAAAATTTATATTAGCTGATGTTGGTGTCCTTCTATAAACTTCTTATAACAAATTGTCAGATGAGCATTACATACTTATCTACATCACACTGAGGTCTGTGACAATATACTGATCCTGCCATTAGAGTATTCATGGACAAGAAATTGGTAGTCTTAGTAATAGAATAAAAACAATACTAATTTTACAATGCAAAAGATAGAACTATTTCCTCTTTTCTCTTTATATCAATATTAAAGCTGCCCAAATAGGTGTAGATCTTAAAATGTGGAAATTAATTATAATAACAGTAAAAACACAAAAAGAAAAGAACTGGATTAAATTATATTTTCTTTTCTTTTACAGAAGTTGAAAAACACATAAGATGGCTACTCTGGAAAGAAACAACTTTCCCAACACGGAAACAGAATCAAGCACTACACAAAGAAATGGACGCAACCATGCCCAATCAGAAGACAGCTCCAGACGCTCTGGGACTGGCTATGAACAAACCTCCAATGGATCTGGACGAGGAGACACAGAGATTCCAGTGTTAATGAGGCCAGTGAAGGTGAAGTATACTCAAGAGATGTAGGGAGGCATTCTGTGAACACTCAAGGAAGGTCTGGATCCACCTCAAGGAACCAACATGGGTCTTCCTATGGCCAGGCAGGAGACACCTCAAGGCGCTCAGAAGCACGTTATGGGCAGGAGGACACACATAGGCAGAGAGAATCTGTCCACGGACACTCTGGATCCAGAACTTCCCACGGACAGGGGAGTCGCCATGAACAATCGAGAGACAGCTCCAGACGCTCTGAGACTGGCCACGGACAAAGCTCCACTGGATCTGGAAGCAGGAGACACAGGGAATCCAGTGTTAGTCAGGCCAGTGACAGCGAAGGATATTCAGGAGATGAAGCCAGGCGTTCCGTGACCACCCAAGGAAGGTCCGGATCCACTTCAAGGAACCAGCGTGGGTCTTCCCATGGCCAGGCAGGAGACACATCTCGGCGCTCAGAGTCACGTCATGGGCAGACAGACAGCCATAGGCAGAGAGAATCTGTCCAGGGAGACTCTGGATCCAGAACTTCCCACGGACAGGGGAGTCGCCATGAACAATCGAGAGACAGCTCCAGACGCTCTGGGACTGGCCACGGACAAAGCTCCACTGGATCTGGAAGCAGGAGACACAGGGAATCCAGTGTTAGTCAGGCCAGTGACAGCGAAGGATATTCAGGAGATCAAGGCAGGCGTTCCGTGACCACCCAAGGAAGGTCCGGATCCACTTCAAGGAACCAACGTGGGTCTTCCCATGGCCAGGCAGGAGACACATCTCGGCGCTCAGAGTCACGTCATGGGCAGGCAGACAGCCATAGGCAGAGAGAATCTGTCCAGGGAGCCTCTGGATCCAGAACTTCCCACGGACAGGGGAGTCGCCATGAACAATCGAGAGACAGCTCCAGACGCTCTGGGACTGGCCACGGACAAAGCTCCACTGGATCTGGAAGCAGGAGACACAGGGAATCCAGTGTTAGTCAGGCCAGTGACAGCGAAGGATATTCAGGAGATGAAGCCAGGCGTTCCGTGACCACCCAAGGAAGGTCCGGATCCACTTCAAGGAACCAACGTGGGTCTTCCCATGGCCAGGCAGGAGACACATCTCGGCGCTCAGAGTCACGTCATGGGCAGGCAGACAGCCATAGGCAGAGAGAATCTGTCCAGGGAGACTCTGGATCCAGAACTTCCCACGGACAGGGGAGTCGCCATGAACAATCGAGAGACAGCTCCAGACGCTCTGGGACTGGCCACGGACAAAGCTCCACTGGATCTGGAAGCAGGAGACACAGGGAATCCAGTGTTAGTCAGGCCAGTGACAGCGAAGGATACTCAGGAGATGAAGCCAGGCGTTCCGTGACCACCCAAGGAAGGTCCGGATCCACTTCAAGGAACCAGCGTGGGTCTTCCCATGGCCAGGCAGGAGACACATCTCAGCGCTCAGAGTCACGTCATGGGCAGGCAGACAGCCATAGGCAGAGAGAATCTGTCCATGGAGACTCTGGATCCAGAACTTCCCACGGACAGGGGAGTCGCCATGAACAATCGAGAGACAGCTCCAGACGCTCTGGGACTGGCCACGGACAAAGCTCCACTGGATCTGGAAGCAGGAGACACAGGGAATCCAGTGTTAGTCAGGCCAGTGACAGCGAAGGATATTCAGGAGATGAAGCCAGGCGTTCCGTGACCACCCAAGGAAGGTCCGGATCCACTTCAAGGAACCAACGTGGGTCTTCCCATGGCCAGGCAGGAGACACATCTCGGCGCTCAGAGTCACGTCATGGGCAGGCAGACAGCCATAGGCAGAGAGAATCTGTCCATGGAGACTCTGGATCCAGAACTTCCCACGGACAGGGGAGTCGCCATGAACAATCGAGAGACAGCTCCAGACGCTCTGGGACTGGCCACGGACAAAGCTCCACTGGATCTGGAAGCAGGAGACACAGGGAATCCAGTGTTAGTCAGGCCAGTGACAGCGAAGGATACTCAGGAGATGAAGCCAGGCGTTCCGTGACCACCCAAGGAAGGTCCGGATCCACTTCAAGGAACCAACGTGGGTCTTCCCATGGCCAGGCAGGAGACACATCTCGGCGCTCAGAGTCACGTCATGGGCAGGCAGACAGCCATAGGCAGAGAGAATCTGTCCATGGAGACTCTGGATCCAGAACT
This sequence comes from Capra hircus, assembly GCF_001704415.2. NCBI lineage: Eukaryota > Metazoa > Chordata > Mammalia > Artiodactyla > Bovidae > Capra > Capra hircus. The sequence continues at coordinate 102,055,685 of NC_030810.1, read as the reverse complement.
TCCCACGGACAGGGGAGTCGCCATGAACAATCGAGAGACAGCTCCAGACGCTCTGGGACTGGCCACGGACAAAGCTCCACTGGATCTGGAAGCAGGAGACACAGGGAATCCAGTGTTAGTCAGGCCAGTGACAGCGAAGGATATTCAGGAGATGAAGCCAGGCGTTCCGTGACCACCCAAGGAAGGTCCGGATCCACTTCAAGGAACCAACGTGGGTCTTCCCATGGCCAGGCAGGAGACACATCTCGGCGCTCAGAGTCACGTCATGGGCAGGCAGACAGCCATAGGCAGAGAGAATCTGTCCATGGAGACTCTGGATCCAGAACTTCCCACGGACAGGGGAGTCGCCATGAACAATCGAGAGACAGCTCCAGACGCTCTGGGACTGGCCACGGACAAAGCTCCACTGGATCTGGAAGCAGGAGACACAGGGAATCCAGTGTTAGTCAGGCCAGTGACAGCGAAGGATACTCAGGAGATGAAGGCCAGGCGTTCCGTGACCACCCAAGGAAGGTCCGGATCCACTTCAAGGAACCAACGTGGGTCTTCCCATGGCCAGGCAGGAGACACATCTCGGCGCTCAGAGTCACGTCATGGGCAGGCAGACAGCCATAGGCAGAGAGAATCTGTCCATGGAGACTCTGGATCCAGAACTTCCCACGGACAGGGGAGTCGCCATGAACAATCGAGAGACAGCTCCAGACGCTCTGGGACTGGCCACGGACAAAGCTCCACTGGATCTGGAAGCAGGAGACACAGGGAATCCAGTGTTAGTCAGGCCAGTGACAGCGAAGGATATTCAGGAGATGAAGCCAGGCGTTCCGTGACCACCCAAGGAAGGTCCGGATCCACTTCAAGGAACCAACGTGGGTCTTCCCATGGCCAGGCAGGAGACACATCTCGGCGCTCAGAGTCACGTCATGGGCAGGCAGACAGCCATAGGCAGAGAGAATCTGTCCATGGAGACTCTGGATCCAGAACTTCCCACGGACAGGGGAGTCGCCATGAACAATCGAGAGACAGCTCCAGACGCTCTGGGACTGGCCACGGACAAAGCTCCACTGGATCTGGAAGCAGGAGACACAGGGAATCCAGTGTTAGTCAGGCCAGTGACAGCGAAGGATATTCAGGAGATGAAGCCAGGCGTTCCGTGACCACCCAAGGAAGGTCCGGATCCACTTCAAGGAACCAACGTGGGTCTTCCCATGGCCAGGCAGGAGACACATCTCGGCGCTCAGAGTCACGTCATGGGCAGGCAGACAGCCATAGGCAGAGAGAATCTGTCCATGGAGACTCTGGATCCAGAACTTCCCACGGACAGGGGAGTCGCCATGAACAATCGAGAGACAGCTCCAGACGCTCTGGGACTGGCCACGGACAAAGCTCCACTGGATCTGGAAGCAGGAGACACAGGGAATCCAGTGTTAGTCAGGCCAGTGACAGCGAAGGATATTCAGGAGATGAAGCCAGGCGTTCCGTGACCACCCAAGGAAGGTCCGGATCCACTTCAAGGAACCAACGTGGGTCTTCCCATGGCCAGGCAGGAGACACATCTCGGCGCTCAGAGTCACGTCATGGGCAGGCAGACAGCCATAGGCAGAGAGAATCTGTCCATGGAGACTCTGGATCCAGAACTTCCCACGGACAGGGGAGTCGCCATGAACAATCGAGAGACAGCTCCAGACGCTCTGGGACTGGCCACGGACAAAGCTCCACTGGATCTGGAAGCAGGAGACACAGGGAATCCAGTGTTAGTCAGGCCAGTGACAGCGAAGGATACTTCAGGAGATGAAGCCAGGCGTTCCGTGACCACCCAAGGAAGGTCCGGATCCACTTCAAGGAACCAACGTGGGTCTTCCCATGGCCAGGCAGGAGACACATCTCGGCGCTCAGAGTCACGTCATGGGCAGGCAGACAGCCATAGGCAGAGAGAATCTGTCCATGGAGACTCTGGATCCAGAACTTCCCACGGACAGGGGAGTCGCCATGAACAATCGAGAGACAGCTCCAGACGCTCTGGGACTGGCCACGGACAAAGCTCCACTGGATCTGGAAGCAGGAGACACAGGGAATCCAGTGTTAGTCAGGCCAGTGACAGCGAAGGATATTCAGGAGATGAAGCCAGGCGTTCCGTGACCACCCAAGGAAGGTCCGGATCCACTTCAAGGAACCAACGTGGGTCTTCCCATGGCCAGGCAGGAGACACATCTCGGCGCTCAGAGTCACGTCATGGGCAGGCAGACAGCCATAGGCAGAGAGAATCTGTCCATGGAGACTCTGGATCCAGAACTTCCCACGGACAGGGGAGTCGCCATGAACAATCGAGAGACAGCTCCAGACGCTCTGGGACTGGCCACGGACAAAGCTCCACTGGATCTGGAAGCAGGAGACACAGGGAATCCAGGTTAGTCAGGCCAGTGACAGCGAAGGATATTCAGGAGATGAAGCCAGGCGTTCTGTGACCACCCAAGGAAGGTCCGGATCCACTTCAAGGAACCAACGTGGGTCTTCCCATGGCCAGGCAGGAGACACATCTCGGCGCTCAGAGTCACGTCATGGGCAGGCAGACAGCCATAGGCAGAGCGAATCTGTCCATGGAGACTCAGGTCCCAGCAGTTTCCCAGAAGAGGTGGGCCCCTATGAGCAATCAGGGAACCGTTATTAGAGAGAAGTTAACCCAAAAAAAGAAAAAAAGTATTAATTTAAAGAGTAGCAGAATGTCAAGGCTTTGAAACAAGAAAATTTTCATTAATCTTTCTGGAAACTTTGATTTTTTTCTCTTTATTTGGATTTAGTAGACTATTTTTTGGTTTTTTCTTTTCTTTTTTAGAACTGGTGAATATGATAGCAGAAACTGGTTTTCGATGAAATCTATATCATAGATGCTCTAATTTAGAAAGTGAATATTTAGAGTTTGGCATTCAAGTAGCATTTTTCTCTTGAGAGGTTAAATATCCAGATTGGTTCTTCAATATATTCAATAATGTCAAGGAAATAGTATATAGTCACTTTCCATTTATCAAGGCTGCTTTATATTGTAATGGGTTTGCACACCTGCTTCTATTATCCTCTTATTAGAACTCTGTATTATTCTGCATTCATTAATCTCCTTGGGCATGTAGAATCCAGTAAAATAATCTACATCAAAACTGAAAATAAACAATTGATCATATATCATATTATGTCTCTTCCATGCTTATTTTTCATATACCCTAAGACTTATTTCCCCAACATAAGAATAACACCTTTTTCCTCTTTCACTGGAAACTATTTGCAAATGGCAGATGTATATCACACCAAAAATAAATAAATAAGGAATACAAGGAAGAAGTAATTTAATTAAATCCTGTATTTTACTCCAACATAGTCTTTGTTCCATGTATTCATCATCAGGATGAATAAAACAAACTCAGTTCTTCTAATTAGACTCAAACAATATTATGTCTATCCTTGCGCTCCATAAGCAACACAAAAGGGGCACTACCCACAGTGAGTATCCTTCTTCCTTGCCTGAGGTGCTGTCCCCAAATAACTCCTACAAAGCTACAAAGTTGGCAGCACCAAATATGCAGGTCTCATGGATTTGCCACAGACATAGATATGGAAAAAATGCTTCTTCCCATTTTTGTGACACATTTGCCTCTTTAGCCTCAAAGGCAACCAATTGAACTCCCACTGAAGGCCCTTCTCTAGAGGAGTCAGGACTAATATTCTGAATAATTTAAATTATAACAAAGGAAGCAGTGCTGACCTAGCCTCACTAAGGGGGAGGTTGATAGAAAGACAGTGATGGCTATTACACCAGAGATAGCCAGATACATAAGAGCTCAGTCAGTTCAGTTCAGTCACTCAGCTGTGTCCGACTCTTTGCAACCCCATGAATTGCAGCACGCCAGGCCTCCCTGTCCATCACCATCTCCCGGAGTTGGCTCAAACTCACATCTATTGAGTCGGTGATGCCATCCAGCCATCTCATCCTCTGGCATCCCCTTCTCCTCCTGCCCCCAACCCTCTCAGCATCAGAGTCTTTTCCAATGAGTCAACTCTTCACATGAGGTGGCCAAATTACTGGAGTTTCAGCTTTAGCATTGTTCCTACCAAACAAAACCCAGGACTGATCTCCTTTAGGATGGACTGGTTGGATCTCCTTGCAGTCAAAAGGACTCTCAAGAGTCTTCTCCAACACCACATTTCAAAAGCATCAATTCTTCGGTGTTCAGTTTTCTTCACAGTCCAACTCTCACATCCATACATGACTACTGGAAAAACCATAGCCTTTACTACATGGACATTTGTTGGTAAAGTAATGTCTCTGCTTTTGAATATGCTATCTAGGTTGTTCATAACTTTTCTTCCAAGGAATAAGCATCTTTTAATTTCATGGCTGCAGTCACCATCTGCAGTGATTTTGGAGCCCCAAAAAATAAAGTCTGACACTGTTTCCCCATCTATTTCCCATGAAGTGATGGGACCAGATGCCATGATCTTCGTTTTCTGAATGTTGAGCTTTAAGCCAACTTTTTCACTCTCCTCTCTCACTTTCATCAAGAGGCTTTTGAGTTCCCCTTCACTTTCTGCCATAAGGGTGGTGTCGTCTGCATATCTGAGGTTATTGATATTTCTCCCAGCAATCTTGATTCCAGCTTGTGCTTCTTCCAGCCCAGCGATTCTCATGATGTACTCTGCATAGAAGTTAAATAAGCAGGGTGACAATATACAGCCTTGACATACTCCTTTTCCTATTTGGAACCAGTCTGTTGTTCCATGTCCAGTTCTAACTGTTGCTTCCTGGCCTGCATATAGGTTTCTCAAGAGGCATGTCAGGTGGTCTGATAGTCCCATCTCTTTAAGAATTTTCCGGAGTTTATTGCGATCCACACAGTCAAAGGCTTTGGCATAGTTAATAAAGCAGAATTAGATGTTTTTCTGGAATTCTCTTGCTCTTTCCATGATCCAGCAGATGTTGGCAATTTGATCTCTGGTTCCTCTGCCTTTTCTAAAACCAGATGAACATCTGGAAGTTCACAATTCATGTATTACTGAAGCCTGGCTTGGAGAATTTTGAGCATTACGTTACTAGAGTGTGAGATGAGTGCAATTGTGTGGTAGTTTGAGCATTCTTTGGCATTGTCTTTCTTTGGGATTGGAATGAAAATGGACCTTTTCCAGTCCTGTGGCCACTGCTGAGTTTTCCAAATTTGCTGGCATATTGAGTGCACCACTTTCATAGCATCATCTTTCAGGATTTGAAATAGCTCAACTGGAATTCCATCACCTCCACTAGCTTTATTCATAGTGATGCTTTCTAAGGCCCACTTGACTTCACATTCCAGGATGTCTGGCTCTAGGTGAATGATCACACCATTGTGATTATTTTGGTCGTGAAGATCTTTTTTGTACAGTTCTGTGTATTCTTGCCACCGCTTCATAAGATCTTTTGCTTCTGTTAGGTCCATACCATTTCTGTCCTTTATTGAGCCCATCTTTGCATGAAATGTTCCCTTGGTATCTCTAATTTTCTTGAAGAGATCTCTAGTCTTCCCATTCTGTTGTTTTCCCCTATTTCTCTACATTGATCACCAAGGAAGGGTTTCTTATCTCTTTGTGCTATTCTTTGGAACTCTGCATTCAGATGCTTATATCTTTCCTTTTCTCCTTTGCTTTTCACTTCTCTTCTTTTCACAGCTATTTGTAAGGCCTCCCCAGATAGCCATTCTGCTTTTTTGCATTTTGCCGGGGTCCAGCCCTGGTGGATCCAGGGTGATTCTAAGGTGGGGGGATGGAATCGGCATCTTTGGAAAAATACATATTTAATCACAAATATACAGAGAGATTAGAAACGGATAGTGTAGTAGGAAAATTAGTGGAGAAAAGGGACTGAATAACTTGGATTACGTGGAATAGCATCCATGCTCCAGATGGGAATTCAGCCAGAAAAACGAGGAGCAAGAAAGAACGACATGGGGGAATCAGTCTTTCTGGAAACTGATCCATTTTCTTTATTTTCAGGTTTGCTTATATACCTTTTGTTACACATAGGGATGAATACAGAGTTACAGGGGGGTCAGCAGTCCTGACCTTTATCAAAATCAGGTGCTTCACATAAAAAGGTCTTAGGGATTTTATGATCCTTTCTGATAACCAAAAAACTTAATTTTTCCAAGGGTGTTTTTTCTTAAACCAGGCACCACCCTCCAAATAGTTACATTTCTATAGGGTGAGGGTGTAGTGAGTTACAATCAAGAAAGGAATTTATTTAACCCAAGGTTAACATGATTAGTCTTAAAGGTTAATACTTATTTCTGCTATATGCTTAAAGGTTAATACTTATTTCTCCTATATGTTAGTTATATTCATTATAAGGTCAGGGAATATGGAGATTTAGCAGCAAACATCAACCCAACAAATGAAAATCCTTTCACCAGTGCACCCCTTAAGATCTATTTAGTCTTAAGATAGTGATAAAGTTACATTTTTACATAGCAAGGACACTGATTTATAACAAAGTACAGTGATCTATTACAAAAGAGAAAATTCATTAACTCAAAAAGTCTAGTATTGCTAACATCAAAAACTACTATATTTCCTTTACTATATTCCAAATACATTGATTAATATATTCCCTGGTGCCTAAGGATATGGAGGCCTGGCAGCAATCATTGACTCAATAAGAAGAAAAAGCCCTATGCTAATTAAGACTCTCAAAACACTCCAAAACTCTCTGTGCTGTTTATGGTTAAGAGGTAGTAAACAATCATGTGGCAGGAGTATGGATAATCCTGTCACACAAGCTAGTCTGTCAGCAGAGAAGTTTGACCTGAGACATCCTTGTCCCACCCAGAGCAGGGAATTAGCAGCAATTATTGACACAACAAATGAAAAACCCTTCACCAATATAATTCCTAACCAACCCACTATACTAATAATTTCTAACTCCCCAAAAGAATTTGCCTTTAGTAAGTCTAAAACATCTCATGCCTCTCAGATTGGGAGGGTGTAAACAATCACATATGGCCGGACAAACCTATACAGGTGGGCTAGATAACCTTCAGAGGAGTCCGTAAGCTGATACACTCTTGTCACGCCCAGGAATTTTTTTTGCCTTGGAGCTGCACGTTTACTCCTTCTCCGAGAGAAACAGTTATGGGGGAGAGCCCCCCATAAAGTCAGAGGCATAGGTGAGAGCATAAAACAGACTCTGGTTTTGGGGTTAGATGCTCGGGAATAGGGGGTTTCCTGAGGCTTGATCACACCTTTGCGTATGCCAGGCCTCCTTCCTCATGACCTTTGCCATGGGCAGAGTTCCTCACGCTGGCCCCCGGCAGCATTTCTTTTCCATGGGGATGGTCTTGATCCCTGTCTCCTGTACAATCTCATGAACCTCATTCCAGAGTTCATCAGGCACTCTATCTATCAGATCTAGGCCCTTAAATCTATTTCTCACTTCCACTATATAATCATAAGGGATTTGATTTAAGTCATACTTGAATGGTCTAGTAGTTTTCCCTACTTTCTTCAATTTAAGTCTGAATTTGGCAATAAGGAGTTCATGATCTGAGCCACAGTCAGCTCCTGGTCTTGTTTTTGCTGACTGTATAGAGCTTCTCCATCTTTGGCTGCAAAGAATATAATCAATCTGATTTCGGTGTTGACCATCTGGTGATGTCCATGTGTAGAGTCTTCTCTTGTGTTGTTGGAAGAGGGTGTTTGCTATGACCAGTGCATTTTCTTGGCAAAACTCTATTAGTCTTTGCCCTGCTTCATTCGCATTCCAAGGCCAAATTTGCCTGTTACTCCAGGTGTTTCTTGACTTCCTATTTTTGCATTCCAGTCCCCTATAATGAAAAGGACATCTTTTTTGAGTGTTAGTTCTAAAAGGTCTTGTAGGTCTTCATAGAACTGTTCAACTTCAGCTTCTTCAGCGTTACTGGTTGGGGCATAGACTTGGATTATTGTGATACTAAATGGTTTGCCTTGGATTATTGTGATACTGAATGGTTTGCCTTGGAAATGAACAGAGATCATTCTGTCATTTTTGAGATTGCATCCAAGTACTGCATTTGGGACTCTTTTGTTGACCATGATGGCTAAGGGATTGACCATTTGTTCTAAGCAACTCCTGCCCGCAGTAGTAGATATAATGGTCATCTGAGTTAAATTCACCCATTCCAGTCCATTTTAGTTCGCTGATTCCTAGAACGTCGACGTTCACTCTTGCCATCTCTTGTTTGACCACTTCGAATTTGCCTTGATTCATGGACCTAACATTCCAGGTTCCTATTCAATACTGCTCTTTACAGCATCGACCTTGCTTCTATCACCAGTCACATCCACAGCTGGCTATTGTTTTTGCTTTGGCTCCATCCCTTCATTCTTTCTGGAGTTATTTCTCCAGTGATCTCCAGTAGCATGCTGGACACCTACTGACCTGGGGAGTTCCTCTTCAGTCTCCTATCATTTTGCCTTTTCATACTGTTCCTGGGGTTCTCAAGGCAAGAATACTGAAGTGGTTTGCCATTCCCTTCTCCAGGGGACCACATTCTGTCAGACCTCTCCACCATGAGCCGCCAGTCTTGGGTGGCCCCACAGGGCATGGCTTAGCTTCATTGAGTTAGACAAGGCTGTGGTCCATGTGATTAGATTGACTAGTTTTCTGTGATTATGGTTTCAGTGTGTCTGCCCTCTGATGTGCTCTCGCAACACCTACCATCTTACTTGGGTTTCTCTTATCTTGGACGTGGGGTGTCTCTTCACGGCTGCTCCAGCAAAGCGCACCCACTGCTCCTTACCTTGGACGAGGGGTATCGCTCACCACCACCCCTCCTGACCTTGAATGTGGAGTAGCTCTTCTCGGCCCTCCTGCGCCTGCATAGCCCTACCCTAGAGCTAAACTATCATCCTTTTCTTTGATGCCATAAATAACAAAAATTGCTTTCTTTCATATTTCTATCCCCTCGAGGACAGAATTACCAGACATTCCTCTTTGATAGCTGACAGAAAATCATCTACCTCAAAGGTGCAAACAAGATTCACTGGGAACATTCTAGACTTCAGTCTTTATGCTCTTCTTCTCTTGTGGAATTTATCTTTGACAATGTTCCTTAACTCAGTCAACCAACTCCTTCACATGTGAATCAAAACCCTTCTTACCAAATAACTAAATGTCTCTAAGTTTTTCTTTGACCAGGACAATCTCACAGGGCAGACTCCATCTTCCCTTACCTGCAGGAAAACTCTCTCCAAAGCATATCGAACCAAGGGAGAGATAAAATGAGAATCTGAACCAGTTTAGTGGTCATGAAATATCTGAACAATAAGGTCAACAGAATTTGATTATTGATCAAATCTAGAGGTAAAGAAGAGGAAGAAATATAAGATTATTTAGAGGATTGTTGCTTGAGCAACTGAATGAAGAATGAGGCCATTCAGTGAGGTAAGGAATAAGATTAGAGACAGAAAAACAGTAAGATCAGTTTTGAACATCATGAGCTTGAGAATCCCAGGAGAGATTCTGGTGGAGCTTTCTTATGAGCAAATGGATATAAATATCTCTATTTCAAACAAAAGATCAGACCTCAGCCATCCATATATAGGTAGTTTACTAAACTGGTTTAATGTTCTGAAGCCAGATGCTGTCTAGGCATAGTCAGAGCTTTATCATTAATTTGCTGTGCACTTTAGGCAACTTACTTAGGATCTCGATTTCTCATCTGAAGAGTACAAATAGAGACAATACATACCTACTTAACATTGTTGTGAAGACTGTGTCAATACATGAAATGTGGCCTAGAACATAACAAACATTCAGTAAACGTTTACAATTATGGATGGAGCTACAGGTATGATTGAATGAGAGGGTACAAAGTGAAAACCAAGAATAGAACATTGAGAAGTTCAGTTCAGTTCAGTCACTCAGGCATGTCCAACTCTTTGTGACCCCATGAATTGCAGCATGCCAGGCCTCCCTGTCCATCACCAACTCCCGGAGTTCACTCAGACTTGTGTCCATCGAGTCAGTGATGCCATCCAGCCAGCTCATCCTCTGTCGTTCCCTTCTTCTCCTGCCCCCAATCCCTCCCAGCATCAAAGTCTTTTCCAATGAGTCAACTCTTCGCATGAGGTGGCCAAAGTACTGGAGTTTCAGCTTTAGCATCATTCCTTCCAAAGAAATCCCAGGGTTGATCACCTTCAGAATGGACTGGTTGGATCTCCTTGCAGTCCATGGGACTCTCAAGAGTCTTCTCCAACACCACAGTTCAAAAGCATCAATTCTTCGGTGCTCAGCCTTCTTCACAGTCCAACTCTCACATCCATACATGACTACTGGAAAAACCATAGCCTTGACTAGATGGACCTTAGTCGGCAAAGTAATGTCTCTGCTTTTGAATATGCTATCTAGGTTGCTCATAACTTTTCTTCCAAGGAGTAAGCATCTTTTAATTTCATGGCTGCAATCACCATCAAAGCCTACTATTAAAAGTTCAGCCCACAGCCACATTACAACTAGGTGATAGAAATAAGATTTGAAACTGAATTTTGTCTTCCAAGTCCAAGAAGAATTTTGCCTTTTTACTGAAAAGGAGACAAGTTTTATCAAAGTTTCAATAGTTCAACTGCCAAGAATGGTCAAGTAAAATGAGGAATGAAATATGTCCACTGGTTTGGTAACCTGACATCTGAGACTTGAAAACAGCTATTTCTGTGGAGAGGTGACAATATATAAACTTTGTTGGAAAACTTAAGAATGAATTATTTTGGGAGAGTTGGACATAATAAAGGAAGTTCAGAGTAGTGAACTGGCCTCATTACTTCTGTGAGAAAGTCAAAAATTAATTTCTAACCAAATCCCTTAGGGTTTTCCCATTCCTAAGTGCCCTGGAATACATGGATTCTGGGCAGAGAGCTGGAAAAGCAGTCAGCATAATTTTTTTAGAATTAAGCAGAAACAAGATCATGGAAGCCACAGTAAAGACAATGGATTTTTATATGTGGTTAAAAAAATACACAACATGAAATTTATCATCTCATCGATTTTTAAGTATACAATTCAGTGATGATGTAAACAGCCAAACAATGTAAAGAGCCAAAATTCTCTTCCTCTTACCAGATCTCTTATGTGTTCCTTTGTTCTGAGATACTTGGTGGGATTAAATATCAAGAGGGAATCAGAGCGAGATTAGGAGGAAGAAACCTAAAACAAACTTCTAGGACTAATCACTCTTACAGGTCTTAAACTAAAGGACTATAATAAATTCAAGAAATTCTCCTTGGTCACAAAGCTCACCTGGGTGAGAGAGGTGTTGGGTTGAACCTTGGGAAACATGCATTCATCTGTGTGTACCCTTGGGTAGCTATCTCCCTAGAAAAGAGTTCATAAGCTGTCATCTGTGTGAGAAGAGTAAATTTTCACATTAAATTCTTTATGAAGAATTCTCAAAAGAAAGGCAATTAGAGTAAGAAAAGAACTATTAATATCTTTACAGGGAGAAACTGCATGCTCCCTGTTGTTGTTCAGTCACTCAGTCATGTCTGACTCTTTGCCCCAGGGACTGCAGCACATCAGGTTTCCCTGTCCTTCACTATCTCCCAGAGTTTGCTCAAACTCATGTTCATTGAGTTGGTGATGCCATCCAACCATCTCATCCTCTGTTGTCCCCTTCTTCTCTTGCCTTCATCCTTCCCAAAATCAGGGTCTTTTCCAATGAGTCAGTTCTTCAGATCAGGTGGCCAAAGTATTGAAGCTTGAGCTTCAACATCAGCCCTTCCAATGAACATTCAGGATTGATTTCCTTTAGGATTGACTGATTCAATTTCCTTGTAGTCCAAGGGATTCTCAAGAGTATTCTCCAACACCACAGTTCAAAAGCCTCAATTCTTCGATGCTCCGCCTTCTTTACAGTCCAACTCTCATGACTCCTGGAAAGACCATAGCTTTGACTATACTGACCTTTGTCAGCAAAGTAACGTTTCTGCTTTTTAATACACTGTCTAGGTTTTTCATAGTGTTACAAATTCTTTGTCACTCTTGGCCTCAAGAGATAGAGTCTATGTCCACTCCCTTTCAATCTGTCCCATGTCCCGTGACTGATTGGGCCAACAGAGTTAAAATGGCATTTTCAGGCCTAGTCTTCAAGGACTGGTAGTTTCTACTCTGGCCCTAAGAGATGGAACATGTAAACAAACAATGGCCAGACCATGCATAAGAATAGAACTCTGATCCGTACCTGCAGAAACCAGCCCAGGAAACCAACCCCTTATCTACAATAAACCCTGGGAAACCACAGGAAAATGTGACAGCATTTCATTACTGAGGGAGGCTGATAAAGTAATTTAAATGTTAATGGAGAAACTGATAGAGAAACTACCACAAGCATTGCTTGAAGAATCTATGGCTTCAACATAGAAATGCATCATTGGTGACACAAGACCATACTTGAAGGACTTTTGAAGCTATCTCAGTGATTATTCTGGTCTTACAGAGATTCACAGCTCAGGATACTTATTTATATTATTGTTATTATCTCCTACTTCTTGAATATCCTCCCCTAAACTACCAATAGGTGAGAAATTACAAATAATACGCTAGTAACTCTAATCCTCTTTGCTCCACAAACAAGTCCCTGAGCACACCACCGTGTCTAGTTCTAGCTGTTGCTTCTTGATCCGCATACAGGTTTCTCAGGACACATGACTCCTGTAAGGTAAGGTGGTCTGGTATTCATATCTCTTGAAGAATTTTCCACAGTTTGTTGTGACCCACACAGTCAAAGGCTTTAGCATAGTCACTGTAGCAGAAGTAGATGTGTTTCTGGAATTCCCTTGCTTTCTCTATGAGCCAATGAATGTTGGCAATTTAATCTCTGTTTCCTCTGACTTTTCTATATCCTGTTTCTACACCCAGAAGTTCACAGTTCATGTACTGTTGAAGCCTAGCTTGAAAGATTTTGAGCATTACCTTGCCAGCATTTGAAATGAGCACAATTGTATGTTAGTTTGAACATTCTTTGGCATTGCCCTTCTTTGGGATTGGAATGAAAACTGATCTTTTCTAGTCCTGTGGCCACTGCTGAGTTTTCCAAATTTGCTGACATATTGAGTGCAGCACTTTAACCGCATCATCTTCTAGGATTTTAAATAGCTCAGCTGGAATTCCATCACCTCCACTAGGTTTGTTCATAGTGATGCTTCCTAAGGCCCACTTAACTTCACATTCCAGGGTATCTGGTTCTAGATGAGTGACCACACCATCGTGGTTATCTGGATCATTAAGACCTTTTTTGTATAGTTCTTCTGTGTATTCTTGCCACCTCTTCTTAATCTTTTCTACTTCTGTTGGGTCCTTACTGTTTCTGTCCTTTATCTTGCCCGTCCTTACATGAAATGTTCCCTTAATATCTCCAATTTTCTTGAAGAGACCTCTAGTCTTTCCCATTCTATTTTTCCCTTCAATTTATTTGTATTGTTCCTTTGAGAAGGCCCTCTTATCTCTCCTTGCTATTCTCTGGAACTCTGCTTTCAGTTGGGGATATCTTTCCCTTTCTCCCTTGCCTGTCATTTCTCTTCTTTCCTCAGCTATTTGTAAAGCCTCCTCAGACAACCACTTTGCCTTCTTGCATTTCTTTCCTTTGGGATGGTTTTGGTCACTGCCCCTTGTACAATGTTACAAACCTCCATACATAGTTCTTCAGGCACTCTATCAGATCTAATCCCTTGAATCTATTTGTCACTTCCACTGTATAATCATAAGGGATTTCATTTAGGTCATACCTGAGTGGCCTAGTGGCTTTCCTTATTTTCTTTAATCTTGAATTTTGGAAAAAGGAGCTCATGAACTGAACCACAGTCAGTTCCAGGTCTTGTTTTTGCTGATTATATAGAGCTTCTCCACCTTCAGCTGCAAAAATTATAATCAATATGATTTCAGTATTGGCCACCTGGTGATATTCACATGTAGAGTTGTCTCTTGTGTTGTTGAAAACAGACATTTGTTTTGACCAGTGTGTTCTCTCAGCAAAACTGTTTGCCTTTGCCCTGCTTCATTTTGTATTCCAAGGCCAAATTTGCCTATTACTCCAGGTATCTCTTGACTTCCTTTTTGCATTCAAATCCTGTATGATGAAGAGGACATCTTTTTTTGTTGTTAGTTCTGGAAGGTTTTGTAGGTCTTATAGGTCTTCATAGAACCAGTCAACTTCAGCTTCTCCAGCATTAGTCATTGAGGCACAGACTTGGATTACTGTGCTGTTGAATGGTTTGCCTTGGAAATGAACCAAGATCATTCTGCTGTTTTTGAGATTGAACCCAAGCACTACGTTTCGGACTGTTATTAATTGTGAGGGCCACTCCATTTCTTCTCAGTGATTCTTGGCCCACAGTAGTTGCCTATTATCATGAGATTCTGTACAGAGAGGAAACTGAGGAGAGAAGTGTACCTTTTCTGAGTCACTCAGTACTCTCTTTGCAGAATCTCACTGTACAGCTATAAGACAAGGGAGGCCAAAAGAGGGTCTGCATCACTGATAGACTCTACTGTCTTCAGAGAGCTTTGTCTAAATAACATACAAGTCTAACTGTGGACCAGATGAGTCAAACTGCCCCTGTACTGTTGAATCTAAAGATGTAGGAAACTCCTATGTCCTCCTAAAACCTTTGGGACATATGAAAATTTAGACAAGTCTTCAGTGAAATAGAAGCTGATCTCAGGAGACCAATCCTGTGATTCCCTATTATCTAGACAAATGATGGCAAAATTCTAGTTCAATAATTCATCTGATTATAATTCAATGACTTCATTTATTCAGGTAACATTTACTGAATTCTACTATCAAACAGGTATTCTATATATGCTAGAGATACAAAGATGAATCAGCTCTTAAGATACAAAAATCAATAAACTACAAAGATTACTTATCACATGAGACAATTTCATAAAATGCCAACTATAATTTAGTATATTACATACTAGATGTAGAACAATGTGCTAAGTGTGCAAAGGGCACAGTGTGAACAATGTGCTAAGGAAGGACACCCTACACGGATGAATATATTCATTTGTTCATAAGTGCCTACTCTGAGCCAGGCTCTGTTCCAGGTTCTAAGTTTACTGCAGATGGCAAGACAGACAAAATCATCCCCTCAAAGAGCTCACATATTCTTTTTTTAATTAATTAATTTATGTATTGGGCTATGTCTGGTCTTATTTGCAGTATGTAGGCTCTCTAGTTGTGATGCATGGGCTTAGTTGCCCCATGGCATGGGCTTAGTTGCCCCTAGTTCCCTGACTAGGGATCAAACCTGTGTCCCCTGTATTGCAAGGTGGATCCTTAACCACTGGACCACCAGGAAAGTCCCAGGAGCTTATACATTCTATAGCAGGAAGAGAGACACCACACAACTTTTAAGTAATGTATCAACCTGTCTGACTTCAGGCTCTACTACAAAGCTACAGTCATCAAGACAGTATGGTACTGGCACAAAGACTGAAATATAGATCAATGGAACAAAATAGAAAGCCCAGAGATAAATCCACACACCTATGGACACCTTATCTTTGACAAAGGAGGTAAGAATATACAATGGAGAAAAGACAATCTCTTTAAAAAGTGGTGCTGGGAAAACTGGTCAATCACTTGTAAAAGAATGAAACTATAACACTTTCTAACACCATACACAAAAATAAACTCAAAATGGATTAAACATCTAAACATAAGACCAGAAACTATAAAACTCCTAGAGGAAAACGTAGGCAAAACACTCTCTGGCATAAATCACAGCAGGATCCTCTATGACCCACCTCCCAGAGTAATGGAAAGAAAGCAAAAATAAACAAATGGACCTAATTAAACTTAAAAGCTTTTGCACAATGAAGGAAACTATAAGCAAGGTGAAAAGACAGCCTTCAGAATGTGAGAAAATAATAGCAAATGAAGCAACTGACAAAGAATTAATCTCAAAAATATACAAGCAACTCCTGCAGCTCACTTCCAGAAAAACAAATGACCCAATAAAAAATGGGCCAAAAAACTAAACAGACATTTCCCTAAATAAGACATCCAAATGTCTAACAAACACATGAAAAGATGCTCAACATCACTCATTATCAGAGAAATGCAAATCAAAACCGCAATGAGGTACCATCTCACGCTGGTCAGAATGGCTGCTATCCAAAAATCTAAAAACAATAAATGCTGGAGAGGATATTTTGGTGGGAATGCAAACTAGTACAGTCACTATAGAGAACAGTGTGGAGATTACTTTAAAAATTGCAAACAGAACTTCCATATGATCCAGCAATCCCACTGCTGGGCATACACACTGAGGAAACCAGAATTGAAAGAGACATGTGTACCCCAATGTTCATCTCAGCACTGTTTATAATAGCCAGCACATGGAAGCAACCTAGATTCCATCAACAAATGGATAAGAAAGCTACAGTACATATACACAATGGAACATTACTCAGCCTCTAAAAAGAATACATTTTAATCAGTTCTAATGAGGTGGATGAAAGTGGAGCCCATTATACAGAGTGAAGGAAGCCAGAAAGAAAAACACCAATACAGTATACTAACACATATATATGGAATTTAGAAAGATGGTTAACGATGACCCTATATGAGAGATAGAAAAAGAGACACAGATGTATAGAACAGTCTTTTGGACTCTGTGGGAGAAGGTGAAGGTGGGATGATCTGAGAGAAAAGCATTGAAACATGTATATTATCATATGTGAAACAGATCACCAGTCCAGGTTTGATGCATGAGATAGGATGCTCAGGGCTGGTACACTGGGATGACCCAGAGGGATGGGATGGGGAGGGAAGTGGGAGGGGTGTTCAGGATGGGGAACACATGTACACCCAAGGCTGATTCATGTCAATGTATGGCAAAACCACTACAATATTGTAATTAACCTCCAATTAAAATAAATTAATAAATAAATAATATAAAAAAAGGAAATGTGTAAGAGTATCTAGGCAGGAAGGAGAGTTACTCTGAGGAGGCATCAATTGAGCAGAAACCAGAATTACAAACAGAAGTCAGCTATGCATAAAACAAAGAATCAGTAACCATGTAATTACCATCAGTATGCTCAAAATTCTCCAAGCCAGGCTTCAGCAATACGTGAACTGTGAACTTCCTGACGTTCAAGCTGGTTTTAGAAAAGGAAGAGGAACCAGAGATCAAATTGCCAACATCAGCTGGATCATGGAAAAAGCAAGAGAGTTCCAGAAAAACATCTATTTCTGCTTTATTGACTATGCCAAAGCCTTTGACTGTGTGGATCACAATAAACTGTGGAAAATCTGAGAGAGATGGGAATACCAGACCACCTGACCTGCCTCTTGAGAAATCTGTATGCAGGCCAGGAAGCAACAGTTAGAACTGGACATGGAACAACAGACTGGTTCCAAATAGGAAAAGGAGTATGTCAAGGCTGTATATTGTCACCCTGCTTATTTAACTTCCGTGCAGAGTACATCATAAGAAATGCTGGACTGGAAGAAACACAAGCTGGAATCAAGATTGCCGGGAGAAATATCAATAACCTCAGATATGCAGATGACACCATGGTTATGGCAGAAAGTGAAGAGGAACTAAAAAGCCTCTTGATGAAAGTGAGAGAGGAGAGTGAAAAAGTTGGCTTAAAGCTCAACATTCAGAAAACAAAGATCATGGCATATGGTCCCATCACTTCATGGGAAATAGATGGGGAAACAGTGGAAACAGTGTCAGACTTTATTTTTGGAGGCTCCAAAATCACTGCAGATGGTGACTCCAGCCATGAAATTAAAAGACACTTACTCCTTGGGAGGAAAGTTATGAGCAACCTAGATAGCATATTCAAAAGCAGAGACATTACTTTGCCGACTAAGGTCCATCTAGTTAAGGCTATGGTTTTTCCAGTGGTCATGTATGGATGTGAGAGTTGGACTGTGTAGAAGGCTGAGTGCCGAAGAATTGATGCTTTTGAACTGTGGTGTTGGAGAAGACTCTTGAGAGTCCCTTGGACTGCAAGGACATCCAACCAGTCCATTCTGAAGGAGATCAGCCCTGGGATTTCTTTGGAAGGAATGATGCTAAAGCTGAAACTCCAGTACTTTGTCTACCTCATGTGAAAAGTTGACTCATTGGAAAAGACTTTGATGCTGGGAGGGATCAGGGGCAGGAGAAGAAGGGGACGACAGAGGATGAGATGGCTGGATGGCATCACTGATTTGATGGACTCGAGTCTGAGTGAACTCCAGGAGTTGGTGATGGGCAGGGAGGCCTGGCGTGCAGCAATTCATGGGGTCACAAAGAGTTGGACACTACTAAGCGACTGAACTGAACTGAACTGATTCATGTTAGAAAACAAGGTCTTTGGGAAGGCAGGCTGAACAGACACAATATCCCAAGCTGAAAAATTCAGTATGTCTTCAACCTGATGGAAAAAAAAAGAGGGGGGAGGGAATAGAGGTACAAAACGAGATCAGAAAAGCAAATGGGGATCCAATCACAAAGGGTAGAAGTAAGTTATCTACTATTCTAAATATTATGGAAAGCCCTTGGAGAGCTGTAAGTAAGGCAGTACCATGCTGATTTACATTTTTTTAACTTTAAGCTGATTGCTATATAGAGTAGATTGTGCAATGAAGCAAGAAGAAAGAGGGAGAGTAACTGCCATAATATAGCTGAGATGGTGGTGGCATTGACTAGGTTGGTAACAGAGAAAATGGAAAAATGATGAATGGAAGATATTTTGAAGAGAAAGTTAATATGACTTGTTAATGGATTATATACTGAGGAAATGAGGAATGAAGAATGATTTCCAACAATACTGTCTGACCAAGTTGATAGATGATGGTGCCTTTTATGGTTCTATTTATATTGGTCACGTTAGGTTTGAATGCCTACACACATCCTGAAATACAAAAAGGCAGCTGAATAACATCCATGTGCCAACGTTCATTTTTACTGCTTGATATCTTAGCCTTTAGCACAATTGACCTCTTCCTCTTTATTCCTCTTGGCTCCCACAATACCATATTCTCATGGAGTCCTCCTCCCTCAGTGGCCATTACTTCTGGTCTGCTTACCTGGCTCTGCTTGATCTAAGGTTGAACAATTCTATCCCTTACTTTTTTCCCATATATCTCTGAGAGAGTCATTTCCTAGGCAGGTTGATAAGAAGTCTACAGGTCCCCAAGGAGACAGGGATCTGGAATTCTCAAGGAGGAAGAAAGAACAAACTTTTTTTTTCCTCTACATTCCTTAGGATTATATAACAATAATGCATCCTGCCTGAGGACAGTCTCTGGATTAAACCTTCTGGCTAATCCTGTTATCTTAAAATGTAAATTATGGGAGTAGGTCTGGTGAGGTCTTGACAACCTTCAGACATTCTTTGGATTCACTAGAGAGTATATAACTCCATTGCTAACACTAGCAAGGAGGTACTCTTTCTGCTTCCTTCTCATGCCTATGTCAGAAGCTTTCTCTATCTTCTTTATACTTTAATAAAACTTCATTATACAAAAGCTCTGAGTGATCAAGCCTCGTCTCTGGCCCCAGATTGAATTCTTCTCCTCCGGAGGCCAAGAATCCTGGTGTCTTTGCGTGGTTCAGCAACAACCCTTCATCTCTACACATCTACTAGGTAGTCACTACCCAGTCCTGTAGCATGCCTTCGGTGTCAGTGGGTACAGCTAGATTCATCCCAGTGACATAAGGGAAACAAAACTCTAACCATGGCCAAAGAAGAAACAACTTTAGATAGTCAAGACCTCAACAGGCTAAAATAAGTAGTTCTGGATTAGCTGGTTCTATGCAAGAAAATCTGGGCCAGTGATAAGAGGACATGAATCCAATCATGGACAATCAGGAAAGTTCCAGACATTCAGGATCATCTTATAGCCAATCATTACCTACAGACTCTGGAGTCAATACAAGTAGACAATGGTGCCCAGGTAGAGCCGACCTAGTTATAGTGAAAGACAATCAGAAAACTCAGATACAGTCAGCATCAAGACATGAATAATCTGGACATAACCATAAATAATCAAAATCTGACAAATTAAGAAATAAGACTCTAGCCACAGACAATCACAAGATAGTGCAAGATCCTCAAGACAAACATTTGCCCATGGACAATCTGGATCTACATATGGTGAATCTGGACCCAATATAAGAAGACATGGATTCAGCCACAGTCAGTTTAAGAGAGAGCTCTGGACATTTCTCACAGTCAGTCCTTGACCTCTGCAATCTAGATTCAGTACAAACAGTAGAGATCTAATTTTACCCTAACCCTAATTTTACTGTGATAATGAAGGACAATGAAGAGATTGGATAGACTATTCCCAAACCCCACCTGAATATAGGCATGTACAGTCTGGATCTAGCGCAAGAAAAAGATGGCTCTAGCCATGGACAGTTAAAAGATAGGCCAGGAACTCATCAAAGATGGTTATCCACTCAACCACCCAAACTTTGTTCAACATATGGGAAAGAAATAGATCCACTTGTGGACAATCAACAGGCAGCACCAGAACTTCATGGTCCACTCACAAACAGGCACCATTAACATATCCTAGATCCAGGTGATGCAGACATCAACGGACACAGTTATACTCAGACCAATGATGATGAAATACAATCTGAAGATACAGTAAAAGTCAGAATAAACCCACTGGCAGTCAGTATAGACAAAGATATTTGGACTCAAACACAAGAGAAAACCTAGGATTCAGTCTTAGAAACTGAAGAGATAACACTATAAACCCTATAAACTCTAGGGCTAGACAGACATCCATTAGTGTTCAGTCTGAATATCCAAGTGGATAGTCAGGATCCAACACGAGAAAGAAAAAACAGCTTAAACAGACATGAGACAGCTCTGGGCAATCAGTATCTCCTCATGCTGCTGCTGCTGCTAAGTCGCTTCAGTCATGTCCAACTCTGTGTGACCCCAGAGACGACAGCCCACCAGGCTCCCACATCTCTGGGATTCTCCAGGCAAGAACACTGGAGTGGGTTGCCATTTCCTTCTCCAAAGCATGAGAGTGAAAAGTGAAAGTGAAGTCGCTCAGTAGTATCTGACTCTTCGTGACCCCATGGGCTGCAGCCTACCAGGCTCCTCCAACCATGGGATTTTCCAGGTAAGAATACTAGAGTGGTTTGCTATTGCCTTCTCCATATCTCCTCATCAGTTCAGTTCAGTCACTCAGTTGTGTCCGACTCTTTGCGACCCCATGAATCGCAGCACACCAGGCCATCACCAACTTCCGGAGTTCACTCAGACTCAAGTCCATCAAATCAGTGATGCCATCCAGCAATCTCATCCTGTGTTGTACCCTTCTCCTCCTTTCCCCAATCCCTCCCGGCATC
Source organism: Capra hircus (assembly GCF_001704415.2). Classification (NCBI taxonomy): domain Eukaryota; kingdom Metazoa; phylum Chordata; class Mammalia; order Artiodactyla; family Bovidae; genus Capra; species Capra hircus. The sequence goes on along the minus strand of NC_030810.1, from coordinate 102,034,316 downwards.
GAAGTCTTCTCCAATGAGTCAACTCTTCGCATGAGGTGGCCAAAGCACTGGAATTTCAGCTTTAGCATCATTCCCTCCAAAGAAATCCCAGCGTTGATCTCCTTCAGAATGGACTGGTTGGATGTACTTGCAGTCCAAGGGACTCTCAAGAGTCTTTTACAACACCACAATTCAAAAGCATCAATTCTTCAGGATCAGCCGCCTTCACAGTCCAACTCTCACATCCATACATGACTACTAGAAAAACCATAGCCTTAACTAGATGGACCTTAGTCGGCAAAGTAATGTCTCTGCTTTTGAATATGCTATCTAGGTTGTTCATAACTTTTCTTCCAAGGAGTAAGTGTCTTTTAATTTCATGGCTGGAGTCACCATCTGCAGTATTTTGGAGCCCAGAAAAATAAAGTCTGACACTGTTTCCACTGTTTCCCCATCTATTTCCCATGAAGTGATGGGACCAGATGCCATGATCTTTGTTTTCTGAATGTTGAGCTCTAAGTCAACTTTTTTACTCACCTCTCTCACTTTCATCAAGAGGCTTTTTAGTTCCTCTTCACTTTCTGCCATAACCATGGTTTCATCTGCATATCTGAGGTTATTGATATTTCTCCCAGCAATCTTGATTCCAGTTTGTGTTTCTTCAGGTGCAGCATTTCTCATGATGTACTCTGCATAGAAGTTAAATAAGCAGGGTGACAATATACAGCCTTGACATACTCCTTTTCCTATTTGGAACCAGTCTGTTGTTCCATGTCCAGTTCTAACTGTTGCTTCCTGGCCTGCATATAGGTTTCTCAAGAGGCAGGTCAGGTGGTCTGGTATTCCCATCTCTTTCAGAATTTTCCACAGTTTATTGTGATCCACACAGTCAAAGGCTTTGGCATAGTCAATAAAGCAGAAATAGATGTTTTTCTGGAACTCTCTTGCTTTTTCCATGATCCAGCAGATGTTGGCAATTTGATCTCTGGTTCCTCTGCCTTTTCTAAAACCAACTTGAACATCAGAGAGTTCCCTGTTCACATATTTCTGAAGCCTGGCTTGGAGAATTTTGAGCATTACTTTACTAGTGTGTGAGATGAGTGCAACCGTGTGGTAGTTTGAGCATTCTTTGTCATTGCAATTTGGGATTGGAATGAAAACGGACCTTTTCCAGTCCTATGGCCACTGCTGAGTTTTCCAAATTTGCTGGAATATTGAATGCAGCACTTTCACAGCATCATCTTTCAGGATTTGAAATAGCTCTACTGGAATTCCATCACCTCCACTAGCTTTGTTCATAGTGATGCTTTCTAAGGCCCACTTGACTTCACATTCCAGGATGTCTGGCTCTAGGTGAGTAATCACACCATCGTGATTATCCGGGTCATGAAGATCTTTTTTGTACAGTTCTTCTGTGTATTCTTGCCACCTCTTCTTAATATCTTCTACTTCTGTTAGGTCCATACTATTTCTGTCCTTTATCGAGCCCATCTTTGCATGAAAAGTTCCCTTGGTATCTCTAATTTTCTTGAAGAGATCTCTAGTCTTTCCCATTCTGTTCTTTTCCTCTATTTCTTTGCATTGGTCACTGAAGAAGGCTTTCTTATCTCTTCTTGCTATTCTTTGAAACTCTGTATTCAGATGCTTATATCTTTCCTTTTCTCCTTTGCTTTTGACTTCTCTTCCTTTCACAGCTATTTGTAAGGCCTCCCCAGATAGCCATTTTGCTTTTTTGCATTTCTTTTCCATGGGGATGGTCTTGATCCCTGTCTCCTGTACAATGTCATGAACCTCATTCCATAGTTCATCAGGCACTCTATCTATCAGATCTAAGCCCTTAAATCTATTTCTCACTTCCACTGTATAATTGTTAAGGGATTTGATTTAGGTCATACTTGAATGGTCTAGTAGTTTTCCCTACTTTCTTCAAGTCTGAATTTGGTAATAAGGAGTTCATGACCTGAGCCACAGTCAGCTCCTGGTCTTGTTTTTGCTGACTGTATAGAGCTTCTCCATCTTTGGCTGCAGAGAATATAATCAATCTGATTTCGGTGTTGACCATCTGGTGATGTCCATGTGTAGAGTCTTCTCTTGTGTTGTTGGAAGAGGGTGTTTGCTATGACCAGTGCATTTTCTTGGCAAAACTCTATTAGTCTTTGCCCTGCTTCATTCTGCATTCCAAGGCCAAATTTGCCTGTTACTCCAGGTGTTTCTTGACTTCCTATTTTTGCATTCCAGTCCCCTATAATGAAAAGGACATCTTTTTTGAGTGTTAGTTCTAAAAGGTCTTGTAGGTCTTCATAGAACTGTTCAACTTCAGCTTCTTCAGCGTTACTGGTTGGGGCATAGACTTGGATTATTGTGATATTGAATGGTTTGCCTTGGAGACGAACAGAGATCATTCTGTCATTTTTGAGACTGCATCCTAGTACTGCATTTCGGACTCTTTTGTTGACCATGATGGCTACTCCATTTCCTCTGAGGGATTCCTGCCTGCAGTAGTAGATATATGGTCATCTGAGTTAAATTCACCCATTCCAGTCCATTTTAGTTCACTGATTCCTAGAACGTCGACGTTCACTCTTGCCATCTCTTGTTTGACCACTTCCAATTTGCCTTGATTCATGGACCTAACATTCCAGGTTCCTATGCAATATTGCTCTTTACAGCATCGACCTTGCTTCTATCACCAGTCACATCCACAGCTGGCTATTGTTTTTGCTTTGGCTCCATCCCTTCATTCTTTCTGGAGTTATTTCTCCAGTTATCTCCAGTAGCATGTTGGGCACCTACTGACCTGGGGAGTTCCTCTTTCAGTATCCTATCATTTTGCCTTTTCATACTGTTCCTGGGGTTCTCATGGCAAGAATACTATAGTGGTTTGTCATTCCCTTCTCCAGGGGACCACATTCTGTCAGACCTCTCCACCATGACCCGCCTGTCTTGAGTTGCCCCACAGGCATGGCTTAGTTTCATTGAGTTAAACAAGGCTGTGGTCCTAGTGTGATTAGATTGACTAGTTTTTGGTGATTATGGTTTCAGTATGTCTGCCCTCTGATGTGCTCTCGCAACACCTACCATCTTACTTGGGTTTCTCTTATCTTGGGCGTGGGGTGTCTCTTCACAGCTGCTCCAGCAAAGCGCAGCTGCTGCTCCTTACCTTGGATGAGGGTATCTACTCACTGCCGCCCTTCCTGACCTTCAACGTGGGATGGCTCCTCTAGGCCTTTCTGCTCCCGCGCAGCCACCGCTCCTTGGACGTGGGGTTGCTCCTCCCAGCCGCCACCTCTGGCCTCGGGCGTGGGGTTGCTCCTCCTGGCTGCCGCCCCTGGCCTCACGTGCGGGATGGCTCCTCTCAGCCGCCGCCCCTGGCCTCGGACGCGGGGTGGCTCCTCTCGGCCATCGCCCCTTTCCTCGGACATGGGGTGGCTCCTCTCGGCTGCAGCCCTTACCTCGGACGCAGGGTAGCTCCTCTCAGCCATTCCTGCGCCGTTGCAGCCTGGCACTTTCGGCCGCTGCCCCTGACCTCGGGCGTGTGGTAACTCCTCTTGGCCATCGTCCTTCGGACATGGGGTCCTCCCAGCTTCTGCCCCTGACCTCGGACGTGGGGCAGCTCCTCTCGGCAGCGCTTCCATTTGCAGCCGCCTGTGCTTAGTGCACCAGTCGCAGCCACACATAAATTCATGGACAGTTTAGATCTAATCATGGAGAAGCTAAAGCCAGCAAAACAGAAAGACACCGAAACACCCATGAACACCTGGAAGATAGTGTTAAATGTTTAGAGTCTGCTCCTAGACAATCACCACTAACACAGTCTGGAACTAATACAAATAAACAAGAATCTGATTATTAGTCACCTTCACCTGGTGGAGGTGAGTGATAATCAGGAGACTCAGATGGAGAACCAGCATTAATCCCTAAAAAATCTAGATCCAGCAGAAAAAAAGAGACAACAACCTGGCCACAGACAATCAAGAGAATGCAATGGACATTCAAGGTCTACATTCACACAGCCTGCTATCAGTGTCAGCAGAAAATAGGCATCCAGTTATAGTCCATTTAGTGATTGCGGTGGACAATCAGGAGATTGACTAGACAGCTTCCACTTGTGGTCAGTCTGAGTGTAGTCATGAGCAATCTTGGTCCAACACAAGAGGAAGACAAGGTTCCAGCCATGGAGAATTAGAAGACAAGTCTAGACATTCAGGATGTCAGCACAGCCAGATAGCAATTCAAGGACATTCTGGGTCCACCCAAGGATAATATGATGTAGTATAACAGAAAGACATGGCTATGGACAATCAGGAGGTATCTATAGTGACTCTTAAAGACAATCTGCACATACAAGGTCTGGATCAAGTTACGGCAATGTCTACTGAGGGTCCAGTTACAGTATTCATAACACACAATCAGGAGACATACAGAAAGTCGACATCAGTCTGTGCCTGGTTTGAGTATGATTATGAACAGTTGAGAAACAGGAAGTCAGAAGACTAGAGATCTAGACACTCAGAGTCTCACCAAGAACATAAAAGCACTGGAAGTCAGTCTGGACTTACTCATAAACAGCCCAGATCCAAAAGTAAACAATTTATCCATGGGCAAACAAGACATAGCTGTGGACACTCAAGATATACTCATATACAATCATCATTTACTCAGTCTTAATAATTAAGTCATCAATTACTGAGTCCATTATCAATAGACAAGGAGCATCCAGTTATAGTCAGAGATACTGAAGGACAGTCAGAAAACAGGGAAAGACACTATTCCCCTTCCCACGATGTGCCTGAGAAATGGCCATAGGAATCTGGGTCTGGCACAAGAGAAGGAGATTACTCAAGCTATAGGAAATCTGGAAATAGGTCTGTATTTTGTCAAGAGTGGACATTTATTCATAGGTGAGCAGGGTCTACCAAGGTGATTAGGTTTCATCACAAGATAAAGACATGGATCTATTTATGGACAAATTGGGTCATATCATAGGCAATCATCATTTACACAGATTAGATTCAGAACAAGAAAACATCATGGATCCAGTATTGGTCAGGCCAGTGATAATGAAGGGCAATCATAAGATTCAGAGATGCAGTCAGAACAAACCCATGGGTGGTCCAAATCCAGTTTAAGAAAAAAATATGAATCCACTTATGGCCAGTCACTAAGCAGTTTATACATTCAGGGTCTCATCAAGGTCAGACACCTCAATGGATGGCATAGACAAGTATCTGGGCAAAGTCAACTTAGGGACAGTGCAAGGTACAGATGAAGATGTTCATCAGAATGGCAGCTCTGAGACAACAAGTAACAGTGGAAGCAAGCAAACAAAAAGTTTTTATTATACCACACTCCCAGTCTATAAATAGAGCCATGTGCAAAGGAACCATTATCATCATGACTTTATCAATTCCACTTTAATCCTTCCACTAAGTGTTAATCTTATTTAAAAGGATAGTATATACTTGTCTTCCTTGGTTAGCATTTGATAATAGTACAAGTTTAAATTTTAATGATTTTATTTAAAATATTTTATTTGTGGAGTTAACTAGAGTTACATATGAGCACTCATTTTGATATCTGTGCCAAATCTGATATTACACATGACTCTTAAAGGTGATTTATTAGGTCTTATAGCATCACCAGATCACTGTGACTGCAATACCTTGAATTTATAGACAGAGCCTTCAAGTGTTTGGTTAGAAGGTCAGAGAGGAAACTGAGACCCAATCAGCTTTACACTCATTACATTCATTACATTCCCTCTTTTTCCAGTCCCTCTTCCCTACTGCCTGCCCCCTCCTTTCATTCTCTCTCTCTCTCTCTTTCTCTCTCTCTCTCTCCCTCTCCCTCACACACACACATACACACACACACACACACAAACACTAAAATTTAAAAGTTCTGGATCTGACTCCCAGCAACCAAAGTCTCAGCTTACTGCCCCTGTATCTGAAGCTCCAACATCCTTTCTGCTCTTTCCCATACTAGTAGGTCTTTTGTGCCACCTCTGTAACACCTGGCGGACCCCTAAGGAGGACTCCCATCTGCTCATTTTGACAGACCAGGTCTGCATGCAGAAAGCCTAATGTAGTTGCTCAGTCATGTCTGACTCTTCACAATCCCATTGACTGTAGCCCTCTAGGCTCCTCTGTCCATGGGAATTCTCCAAGCAAGAATACTGGAATGGGTTGCCATGCCCTCCTCCAAGGGATCTCCCCAACCCAAGAATTGAACCGGGGTCTCCAGCATTGCAGGCAGATTCTTTGCCAGCTGAGCTACAAGGGAAGCCAGGAACTAAGGGACACAGGCTATAAATGGCCATGTCAGTAAGAGAATCATACAGCAAGTTAAGGAGATGGAAACACACTAGTGAAAGACACTGACAGAATCAGTTCAGTTCAGTTCAGTTCAGTTCAGTCGCTCAGTCGTGTCGGACTCTTCGCGACCCCATGAATCACAGCACGCCAGGCCTCCCTGTCCATCACCAACTCCCGGAGTTCACTCAGACTCACATCCATCGAGTCAGTGATGCCATCCAGCCATCTCATCCTCTGTCGTCCCCTTCTCCTCCTGCCCCCAATCCCTCCCAGCATCAGAGTCTTTTCCAATGAGTCAACTCTTCGCATCAGGTGGCCGAAGTACTGGAGCTTCAGCTTTAGCATCATTCCCTCCAAAGAACACCCAGAGCTGTTCTCCTTCAGAATGGACTGGTTGGATCTCCTTGCAGTCCAAGGGACTCTCAAGAGTCTTTCCAACACCACAGTTCAAAAGCATCAATTCTTCGGCACTCAGCTTTCTTCACAGTCCAACTCTCACATCCATACATGACCACAGGAAAAACCGTAGCCTTGACTAGATGGACCTTTGTTGGCAAAGTAATGTCTCTGCTTTTCAATATGCTGTCTAGGTTGGTCATAATAATAAGAGGATACAAATAAGAATGAGCTCTGGAGTCCAACTAACTAGGGCATTTGTGAGAACTTGAAGGAAAAAGAGAGAACACTGAGACAAAGAAGCAACTGAATAGGAAGGTCAGTCCTTAAGCAGTTATTCCAGGGCCTGAGTCTGGAGCCGAAAGATAGATCACGGTGCCTGGCCCAACTCCCAAATAAACCATGATAATCTATAAAGTTATATCAGATCCATTTTTATTATTTTGAGTTAGAAAAAATGACCCTTACACCTGAAGAGAAGGATATGAGAAGAAAGGCTTCTTGGCCAGTTTTATATTACAGCTGACTTCTTTTGACTCCATTTATATTTTTCCAGTAGTCATGTATGGATGTGAGAGTTGGACTATAAAGAAAGCTGAGCATCAAAGAATTGGATGGCATCACCAACTCAACGGACATGAGTTTGGGTAAACTCCGGGAGTTGGCGATAGACAGGGAGGCCTGGCGTGCTGTGGTGTATGGGGTCACAAAGAGTCAGACACAATTGACCGACTGAACTGAACGAACTGAATATCCCAATCATGACCAGCAACACTCTCTGCTTGTTCTGTCCCTATTTTTACAGTTTCCTCATTCATAGATTCGAAACTACAAAGAGCTCTCAGAAACTTCATGGGGAGATGGAGAAAAAGGAGAGGAAAGGACAAGCAGAGAGACTTTCCCTAGCATATTTCAGACCCAGTTGATGGCGAGAACAGTGTACCTTGCAGACAAGAGTGAATATGTGAACAGGGGTGGGAAGAAAACTCACTGTTTATCCTCACCAGTCTTATTTGTTTCTTGGTTATTTTTTTTTAAGTCAAAATTAGATCCCTCATGAACTGTTCCCCAAATCCTTCCTTACCCAAGACAGGAAGAGTTCCCCATTCCCTAGTTATTCTTAGAAAGAAATAGATGTGAGTCTTCCTTCTCCACTTAATAACTGAGTGACTAAAAACAAGTTTCATATTTTCTCTAATTGTGAGGATTAATAGAATGATGTACATAAGGGCACAGAGCACTGTG